>NW_013728294.1:0-272 GCF_000517525.1 Limulus polyphemus | reverse complement strand
CATCTTTGAAAAGTTGTAGTACCAAAGGAGTTATACCAGTAAAACATCTTTGTAAAGTTGTAGTACCAGGGGAGTTTTACCAGTAAAACATCTTTGTAGAGTTGTAGTACCAAAGGAGTTTTACCAGTAAAACATCTTTGTAAAGTTGTAGTACCAGGGGAGTTTTGCCAGTAAAACATCTTTGTAAAGTTGTAGTACCAGGGGAGTTTTACCAGTAAAACATTTTTGTAAAGTTGTAGTACCAAGGGAGTTTTACCAGTAAAACATCTTTG
>NW_013728293.1:0-272 GCF_000517525.1 Limulus polyphemus | reverse complement strand
GCGTTACAGATCAGTATTTATGTCGTTTGTCATTAAACACTCATCTTAGTGGGCGTTACAGATCAGTATTTATGTCGTTTGTCATTAAACACTTATCTTAGTGGGCGTTACAAATATCTGTATTCATGTCGTTTGTCATTAAACACTCATCTTAGTGGGCGTTACAAATATCTGTATTTATGTCGTTTGTCATTAAACGATCATCTAAGTAGGCGTTACAGATCTGTATTCGTGTCGTTTGTTCATTAAACACTCATCTTAGTGGGCGTTAC
>NW_013728292.1:0-272 GCF_000517525.1 Limulus polyphemus | reverse complement strand
TTTAGTGGTATTAACTTTCTATCAAATATAGTTGCTGGATATTTGGTCTATATCAGAATTGTATTATAACAACTTCACAGCTTCATAGAGGTTTTCTCACTCTCTTTTCTTTCATCTGCAGACACTTTTTCGCTGCGTATTTGCCAAGAAGATTTTCAGGCTAAAGTGTACCATTTTAGTTTCAGCTTATATGATAAACGAACACCTTGACAACGCAAATAATATGCAACTGAACGAGATCTAATTTTTGTATTCCGCTGATGAATTTAGTA
>NW_013728291.1:0-272 GCF_000517525.1 Limulus polyphemus | reverse complement strand
AGAGAATTCCCCAAACACGGGTAACTGTTAAATCTTCGTCAAGGGATCAGTATAGTCGTTCACGAGGTAGAGAATTTCCCAAACACAGTTAACTGTTAAATCTTCGTCAAGGGATCAGTATAGCCGTTCACGAGGTGGAGATTTCCCCAAACACACATAACTGCTAGATCTTCGTCAAGGGACCAGTATAGCCGTTCACGAGGTAGAGAATTCCCCAAACACACATAACTTGCTAGATCTTCGTCAAGGGATCAGTATAGTCGTTCACGAGG
>NW_013728290.1:0-272 GCF_000517525.1 Limulus polyphemus | reverse complement strand
GTGTGAATATACTTCTAATTGATAAACATATTTCTTTTGGTGGGAATATACTTCTAATTTGTAAACATATTTCTTTTGGTGGGAATATACTTCTAATTGGTAAACATATTTCTTTTAGTGTGAATATACTTCTAATTGGTAAACATATTTCTTTTGGTGGGAATATACTTCTAATTGGTAAACATATTTCTTTTATTGTGAATATACTTCTAATTGATAAACATATTTCTTTTGGTGGGAATATACTTCTAATTGGTAAACATATTTCTTTT
>NW_013728289.1:0-272 GCF_000517525.1 Limulus polyphemus | reverse complement strand
TCACATGACTGATCAGCAGATGTCTGATTTACACAACAATAAACTCAGAAGGTTATTTTATAACAATGGTTTTGACTTTGTCACATGACTGATCAGCAGATGTCTGATTTACACAACAATAAACTGAGAAGGTTATTTTATAACAATGGTTTTGGCTTTGTCACAAGACTGATCAGCAGATGTCTGATTTACACAACAATAAACTGAGAAGGTTATTTTATAACAATGGTTTTGACTTTGTCACATGACTGATCAGCAGATGTCTGATTTAC
>NW_013728288.1:0-272 GCF_000517525.1 Limulus polyphemus | reverse complement strand
TTAATGTTTTTTAGCTTTATTCCTAAATTAGCAGCACCTTTAAGAATCTCGTTCATCTAAGTCGCGCATGAAATTTTCACATGAATTAAAAAGTCAACCTAAGTTTGTAATGTAACTTGTAGACGATCTTGGTTGCTGGTTCCGAGTGATATTTGTACCAGGAGTTTTGTTCCTGACAGCACTGTACTCTAATAGGGTGTCTCGCATTCACGTGAGAAGTGCTCTAACTATTTGCAAATACAGACTAAACATGCGATATATAAAGTTGCAGC
>NW_013728287.1:0-272 GCF_000517525.1 Limulus polyphemus | reverse complement strand
CCGTATCTACATTACAAGACATCTAAGTTTCCAAGACATTTCAACAACAATATAAACAGCGAATGAGTCTACTGTGATGTTTATATCATTTATATTAAGTTATTTATTTGTTCATGTTTTAAAAAGAAACATTCCTTTGTAAAAATAAAACAATGTTCCCTAGAGTATGATCACACCTATAACGCTCAATATGCGACACTGTGACCTTAACCAAGAGACTGCAATGTAAGATTCATATAAAACACGTGTTTCTAAACATGTTTCTCATCAGC
>NW_013728286.1:0-272 GCF_000517525.1 Limulus polyphemus | reverse complement strand
AACTGTCCGAGATGTCCGAGCGCGTGTCAGTTCGATCACGATGAGGTGTTTTTTAGCTCGTGGAAAAGGTACCTGGAACCAAAGACACTCTTCTTGAGCTCAGTAGAAATGAAAAGTCAGCCTTTACAACAAACAATACTGTTCTGCTCCTTACATCGTTTCTAGGTAACGTAAGAAGAGCAAGAGGAAAAAAAAAAACTTATTTTAGTTTGTAGCTTTCACAAATCGTTAATATATATATATTAACGTTGACGGTGTCGTATGTTTAGGGC
>NW_013728285.1:0-272 GCF_000517525.1 Limulus polyphemus | reverse complement strand
ATGTAGAGATTATCGTACGACCAGACGCAAGAAACCAGTATGTCGTTTATTCATAGTTTCTGAATTGTAAGAACAAGTCCACAGCGCAAGTGAATTAAATAAAGATACGTAAGATTGCAGACGTGTCCAAATAAACAAGTCAGCAAGGTCACATTACTCATTCACTGGGCTTCTAAGTCGAGGGGCTCTTGTCTGAAAAGGGCCCGGAAAATTGTTGACTTTGTTTACATTCGTACATGAGTTAACGTCTTTATTTTATGCCTTCAAAAAAA
>NW_013728284.1:0-226 GCF_000517525.1 Limulus polyphemus | reverse complement strand
TTGTACTGTGTTTTATATTCATTGAAAAATTTGTACTTTTTTTATTTTGAAGGATACATTTGGGCAATCAATATAAAAAACAGTACACATTTATAAATCAATATAAAAACAGTCTAAATAATTTTTTTTTTATGAATTGATAAATTGATAATGATTGATAAATGTGTACTGTTTTTTATATTAATTCATATATTTGTACTTTTTGATAATAATTGATAAATTGGTG
>NW_013728283.1:0-272 GCF_000517525.1 Limulus polyphemus | reverse complement strand
CTGCCAACTAACAGAAAACAAACATTCTGTTCATCAATAGGACCAAAGCGAATCTGCCAACTAACAGAAAAACAAACATTCTGTTCATCAATAGGACCAAAGCGAATCTGCCAACTAACAGAAAAACAAACATTCTGTTGATCAATAGGACCAAAGCGAATCTGCCAACTAACAGAAAAACAAACATTCTGTTGATCAATAGGACCAAAGCGAATCTGCCAACTAACAGAAAAACAAACATTCTGTTGATCAATAGGACCAAAGCGAATCTG
>NW_013728282.1:0-272 GCF_000517525.1 Limulus polyphemus | reverse complement strand
GATGAAGTCTTCGCATTATGATGTACTGGGTATGATAACAGTCTGGTGGATGAAGCATTCACATGATGATGTGGTGGGTATGATAACAGTCTGGTGGATGAAGTCTTCGCTTTATGATGTACTGGGTATGATAATAGTCTGTTGGATGAAGCCTTCACATGATGATGTGCTGGGTATGATAACAGTCTGTTGGATGAAGCCTTCGCATTATGATGTACTGGGTATGATAACAGTCTGGTGGATGAAGCCTTCGCATTATGATGTACTGGGTA
>NW_013728281.1:0-272 GCF_000517525.1 Limulus polyphemus | reverse complement strand
GGTTTACAGAGCACAGATAGCCCATTGTATAGCTTTGTGCTTAATTCCAAACAAAGAAAGAAAATGTGCAAAGAAAAAAAGGATACTTATTAATAATTAGAGGTAGGTAATCGTATAGACTACTAGCCATAACAACGATTAATATATGATCGCCACAACCTTAGCCCAAGTACGTATGGTTAGTAATCTCAATGTGCATCATTAATACATCCAGTTGTATCTCTATACGATATCAAAGAAAGAGTATAGCTCATCAATAGAAGAATAACACA
>NW_013728280.1:0-272 GCF_000517525.1 Limulus polyphemus | reverse complement strand
GAGTACACTTCAACATGGATAGCAACAAGGACTCTACACATCTTGTGGTGAAGAGAACCCAGATGACTAGAGTCCTTGTTACTATCACCCAGATGACAGATGTGACTCTACACACCTCAGTCATCTGGGTTCTCTTCACCACTGATAGTAACAAGGACTCTACACACCTCTGTCATCTGAGTACACTTCAACATTGATAGCAACAAGGACTCTACACATCTGTCATCTGGGTTCTCTTCACCACTGATAGTAACAAGAACTCTACACACCTC
>NW_013728279.1:0-272 GCF_000517525.1 Limulus polyphemus | reverse complement strand
AGTGATATTAGTATTTAGGTAGATAGACTGATATTAGTATTTAGGTAGATAGACTGATATTAGTGTTCAGGTAGATAGACTGATATTAGTGTTCAGGTAGATAGAGTGATATTAGTATTTAGGTAGATAGACTGATATCAGTATTTAGGTGCATAGAGTGATCTTAGTGTTTAGGTACATAGAGTGATATTAGTGTTCAGGTGCATAGAGTGATATTAGTGTTCAGGTAGATAGAGTGATATTAGTGTTTAGGTAGATAGAGTGATATTAGT
>NW_013728278.1:0-272 GCF_000517525.1 Limulus polyphemus | reverse complement strand
ATTGTATTGAGATATAAGGGAAAACTATTTTTTTCAAAATTTGAGAAAAAACATAGGCTATAGCCTTGGCTTTTCGGTGAAAATATGAATTTTTTTGGAAAAAAGAAAAAGTGCTTTGATGAAGAAAAATTAATAGAAAAATATCGGATGGTGCTTATATCATCATAAAACTCAAAACTGAGACATTATAGCATTAACCAAAACAATTATGTCCCGTGAAAAGCTAAAAAAATTTAACTTTCGCTAACCCAGAGTAAAAACAATCGAAAAGG
>NW_013728277.1:0-272 GCF_000517525.1 Limulus polyphemus | reverse complement strand
GTGACTAGGTGATGATGATGTCCAACTAATACCCATCACCTAGTCACAGTCTAACAATGATGTGCAACTAATACTGTGAGACTGAAAAGGTGATGTTAGACTGTGACTAGGTGATGATGATGTACAACTGGTATTGTTAGATTGTGACTAGGTAATGATGATGTGCAACTTGTATTGTTAGACTTTGACAAGGTGATGTTACACTGTGACTAGGTGATGAGGACGTGCAACTAATACTGTTAGACTGTGACTAGGTGATGATGATGTGCAAC
>NW_013728276.1:0-272 GCF_000517525.1 Limulus polyphemus | reverse complement strand
TAATACCTTACTGTTTAATACCTTAGGTGAGAACACAATTTATGACTGTGTAATATCTTACTGTTTAATACCTTAGGTGTGAACACAATTTATGACTGTGTAATATCTTACTGTTTAATACCTTAGGTGTGAACACAATTTATGACTGCGTAATACCTTACTGTTTAATACCTTAGATGTGAACACAATTTATGACTGTGTAATTCCTTACTGTTTAATACCTTAGGTGTGAACAAAAGTTATGACTGTGTAATACCTTAGGTGTGAACAAA
>NW_013728275.1:0-272 GCF_000517525.1 Limulus polyphemus | reverse complement strand
AACAATATCTTTAAAGGGGTGCTTTGAAAATTATCGGCCAATTAGTCTTACTTCTGTAGAGTTAAGTTCTAGAGACTGATAAAATAAGCTCTAGAAATCGTTTACTTAAATGTGATATCATAAAGCTGACACGGATTAATCTTGTTTTACTAAACTGTTAACTTTTTTCTTCAATATTTCTTGTTATCTGGATGATGGAAACGGTGTACTTCGAAAAGCTTTAAATAAGGTGCCAATAAAATCACACCAGGAGACGTTGGGGGAAAGACTAG
>NW_013728274.1:0-272 GCF_000517525.1 Limulus polyphemus | reverse complement strand
GTGACAAGTTGGACATAAGGACAGGTCTTGTAAGGTGCGTACCGTGGATAGTGACAAGTTGAACATATGGACAGATCTTGTAAGGTACGTACCATGGATAGTGACAAGTTGAACATAAGGACAGGTCTTGTAAGGTACGTACCATGGATAGTGACAAGTTGGACATATGGACAGGTCTTGTAAGGTACGTACCATGGATAGTGACAAGTTGGACATATGGACAGGTCTTGTAAGGTACGTACCATGGATAGTGACAAGTTGGACATATGGAC
>NW_013728273.1:0-272 GCF_000517525.1 Limulus polyphemus | reverse complement strand
TTTTTCAGACCTCAAGTGGTCCACAGGGCAGCTATAAAGGCTTCCACTGCATTCATTCTTGTGACGTTTCTTCAACTAACAACAACAATATGTGGAAGTGAATTTCGGTATGAGATCCTCCAAGGTAAAACCTCTGGGGATTACCAGGGGTGCTCAGAAGCTTTAGCTTCTCTTCACCCCTCTCGTGATTGTGGTGTGGATTGTACTTGAAGTTTTATGGTTTAAGCTTACTTCAAGAAGATTGTGTTGACATGGCAGATTTGAGAGAGCCA
>NW_013728272.1:0-272 GCF_000517525.1 Limulus polyphemus | reverse complement strand
CGATCTATCTTTGAGACCTTGAGTTAATCAGACATGTAAATTTTTGTTGCCATGAGAAGAATTTTTTTTTGGTGAGTAAATCCTTAGAGTTTTTATTGTTGTCACATTGGTAAGTAAGTCCTTAGAGTTTTTATTGTAGTTACATTTTCTTCTTCACACGCTTTATTTTATTTATTTATTAAAGAAGAGACGGAGTCACCTACTGAAACCAATAGGTTTGTAAAAGACCAGTAACATAATACTGTTAGACACTGAATGAAGAAGGGTGACAC
>NW_013728271.1:0-272 GCF_000517525.1 Limulus polyphemus | reverse complement strand
TGAGGATACTTTTGCTAAGATAAGTTGTGTAAGGTTTACCTCACTTTGCTTCACAGAACTTTGTTATAACAATAGTAGAGATCTGAGATCGCGTGGTCGAAACATAATATCGTATAATAGGAAGCGAAACATTACATGATATATCTGGTTATTTGTGTGTGTGTGTGTGTGCGTATTTAGTGAATAAAAGGTTTAGAATGAATAGAAGCCTGCTTCAGGCATAGAAATGATGAATAGTTATTATAAAGAACTTTGGCTATAACACTAAACAT
>NW_013728270.1:0-272 GCF_000517525.1 Limulus polyphemus | reverse complement strand
AACAATGAAGGAAATGGATACAAACATCATTCACCATGTTAACAATGAACGAAATGGATAAAAACATCATTAACAATGTTAACAACGAACGAAATTGATAAAAACATCATTCACAATGTTAACAACGAACGAAATGGATAAAAAACTTCATTCACTATGTTAACAATGAACGAAATGGATGAAAACTTCATTCACAATGTTAACAATGAAGGAAATGGATACAAACATCATTCACCATGTTAACAATGAACGAAATGGATAAAAACATCATT
>NW_013728269.1:0-272 GCF_000517525.1 Limulus polyphemus | reverse complement strand
CGGTATTAAATAGGGACAGATAAATAGCTGGTAATGACTACATACCAGTATTAAATAGGGACAGATAAATAGCTGGTAGTGACTATATACCAGTATTAAATAGGGACAGATAAATAGCTGGAAATGACTATATACCACTATTAAATACGGACAGATAAATAGTTGGTAATGACTACATACCAGTATTAAATAGGGACAGATAAATAGCTAGGGACAGATAAATAGTTGGTAATGACTACATACCAGTATTAAATAGGGACAGATAAATATTT
>NW_013728268.1:0-272 GCF_000517525.1 Limulus polyphemus | reverse complement strand
TTTTAAACTCTTAACTCTCAGCTGATAATGTAATCTGAACTTCTCAGTATTTAACTCTTAACTCTCAACTGATAATGTAATCTGAACTTCTCAGTTTTTAACTCTTAACTCTCAGCTGATAATGTAATCCAACTTCTCAGCGTGCGCTCCCTTGTGAGATACAATTATAATGGTTGTTCAAAAGTAGAGTAACTGAAGCGAGTGAACAAGAATATATTGTTAGCCACCCCTGAACACTAAATCAGCAGTAACCCCCATAATACTTAATAGAC
>NW_013728267.1:0-272 GCF_000517525.1 Limulus polyphemus | reverse complement strand
AAAGAAAGATGACCTCTATCCTGCTACTTGTGACAGTTGATGTCAAAACACATTAAACAATCATTCAAAGAAAGATGACCTCTATCCTGCTACATGTGACAGTTGATGTCAAAACACATTAAACAATCATTCAAAGAATGATGACCTCTATCCTGCTACTTGTGACAGTTGATGTCAAAACACATTAAACAATCATTCAAAGAAAGATGACCTCTATCCTGCTACTTGTGACAGTTGATGTCAAAACACATTAAACAATCATTCAAAGAAAG
>NW_013728266.1:0-272 GCF_000517525.1 Limulus polyphemus | reverse complement strand
GACAACACTAGCTGTGTTACCTTGATGGATCAAATGTTAAAAAATATACTAGTTGGTCAGGACTGTGTCACATTATTGTAACAAGTGTTTGGGACAACACACTAGCTGTGTTACCTTGATGGATCAAATGTTAAAAAATATACTAGTTGGTCAGGACTGTGTCAAATTATTGTAACAAGTGTTTAGAACAACACACTAGCTGTGTTACCTTGATGGATCAAATGTTAAAAAAATATACTAGTTGGTCAGGACTGTGTCACATTATTGGAACA
>NW_013728265.1:0-272 GCF_000517525.1 Limulus polyphemus | reverse complement strand
AGGTGTGTCAGTAATCACCACCACTACAGTGAGACCATAAAATCACCATTCGTTACCCAGTGTGTCAGTAATCAGCACCACAACAGTGAGACCATAAAATCACCATTCGTTACCAGGTGTGTCAGTAATCAGCACCACTGCAGTGAGACCATAAAATCACCATTAGTTACCAGGTGTGTCAGTAATCAGCACCACTACAGTGAGGTCATAAAATCACCATTCGTTACCCAGTGTGTCAGTAATCACCATCATTACATTAGGACCATAAATCA
>NW_013728264.1:0-272 GCF_000517525.1 Limulus polyphemus | reverse complement strand
AGTGTGATGGAGTTATAAACCACAATATGTTTAAGATTAGCGCTAGAGGGCGTAATCAAAAGAGCTTACATGTAAAATATATCGTACTGATTTACAAGCTTGAATCAGAGGTAACAAGATGGTTCTTAACAGTCGAAGTATTAGTAAAACATGGTTAATTAAACACCTAAGACATTAAAGAATCTACCACTTTCAGTTATAAATGTCTGACAACATTCACTATATAACACAACGCATGTTTATCGCTGACAAGGACTAGCTTACCGAAATTT
>NW_013728263.1:0-272 GCF_000517525.1 Limulus polyphemus | reverse complement strand
CAACCACTTAAAATTATCCCGACTTAAAAAAGAAATTGCTTAAGGACAAAGAACTCGTTTACGATTTAGTAAAATGAAGCGTACCGAGATGTATGGTTTGCCCATAAACAAAATTTACCTTTCAGATCCATAGTGCACAGTTGAGAATCATGGTATTAACCCATGATGGATCAATTGAATGTCTGTCCATGTTACTACATCAAAATTCCGTTTTCTTATTACACTGCGTACCTTGTCAGTTTCTGGAACACGCGGGATCTGTAATAGTAACG
>NW_013728262.1:0-272 GCF_000517525.1 Limulus polyphemus | reverse complement strand
TAAAAATGCTTGTCGACGTATCTTTAGCTAAAAAACAAGTTTCCTGACATGTGAATTGTTTTGTTGTACAAAACAAAGCTTTTCGACGTACATTTAGCTCAACAAACATGTTCTTTGACATGTGAATAATTTTCTTATACAAACAATGCTGGTCCACGTATCTTTAGCTCACCGAACATGTTCTTTCACATATGAATTATTTTGTTGTACAAACAATGCTAGTCCACGTATCGTTAGGTCAAGAACAGGTTTCTTGTCATGTGAATTGTTTT
>NW_013728261.1:0-272 GCF_000517525.1 Limulus polyphemus | reverse complement strand
AATACCACAAACAAAACGTATACTCGTTACATTAAAGTCACAGGACATGTTTCAATACCAACAAACTAATCGTATCTTGTTACATTCAAGTCAGAAGACGTGATCCAATACCAACAACCAACAAAACAAAACCTATCTCGTTACATTAAAGTTACAGGACGTGATTCAATACCAACAAAACTAACCTATCTCGTTACATTAAAGTCACAGGACGTGATTCAATACCAACAAAACTAAACGTATCTTGTTACATTAAAGTCACAGGACGTGAT
>NW_013728260.1:0-272 GCF_000517525.1 Limulus polyphemus | reverse complement strand
TTTAATGACTAAAGGTGAAACTAACTATTAGTGAAACTAGACTTTACACTACAAAGTAATGACTAAAGGTGAAACTAACTATTAGTGAAACTAGACTTTACACTACAGAGTAATGACTAGAGGTGAAACTAGCTATTAGTGAAACTAGACTTTACACTACAGAGTAATGACTAGAGGTGAAACTAGCTATTAGTGAAACTAGACTTTACACTACAGAGTAATGACTAGAGGTGAAACTAACTATTAGTGAAACTAGACTTGACACTACAGAG
>NW_013728259.1:0-272 GCF_000517525.1 Limulus polyphemus | reverse complement strand
AGTGTAAGCCTGTTCTTTAAGTAAAAAAAAATGTGATATATAAAAAAAACTCACAATCTTTATGGCCAGAGGCACGTGTGATATCCAAGTGTAACCCTGGTCTTAAGTCCAAAAAGTGTGATATCTAAATATAACTCACAATCTTTATGGCCAGAGGCATGTGTGATATCCAAGTGTAACCCTGGTCTTAAGTCCAAAAAGTGTGATATCTAAATATAACTCACAATCTTTATGGCCAGATGCACAGTGTGATATCCAAGTGTAACCCTGGT
>NW_013728258.1:0-272 GCF_000517525.1 Limulus polyphemus | reverse complement strand
ATCACTGACACAGCCCCTTTAATTAGTTACTTCTACCACTGACACAGACCCTGTAATTAGTTACATCTATGACTGATATGGACCCTGTAATTAGTTACTTCTATTACTGATACAGCCTCTTTAATTAGTTACAACTATTACTGATACAACCCCTTTAATTAGTTACATCTATCACTGATACGGACCCTGTAAGTAGTTACTTCTATCACTGATACAGCCTCTTTAATTAGTTACTTCTATCACTGATACAGCCTCTTTAATTAGTTACAACT
>NW_013728257.1:0-272 GCF_000517525.1 Limulus polyphemus | reverse complement strand
GTTGTGACTAAACAAAGGACTGGTAACATAACTGGTTATTAATTATGTAAGGTAGACCACTCGTGACTAAACAGAGGACTGGTCACACAACTGTTTATTAACTATGTATGGTAGACTACTCATGACTAAACAGAGGACTGGTCACACAACTGTTTATTAACTATGTATAGTAGACCACTTGTGACTAAACAAAGGACTGGTAACATAACTGTTTATTAAGCATGTGTGGTAGAGGACTGGTAACATAACTGTTTATTAAGCATGTGTGGTAG
>NW_013728256.1:0-272 GCF_000517525.1 Limulus polyphemus | reverse complement strand
GATTCCTTTGTTCATCCCAACAAGAGCTCTGGGTAGCCAATAACTTGAAGTCACTTTATTTATTCTATGTTGAAGTAGATATACTATTATCTGCTCCATACAGTCCCATTTAGCTGTTGGCTCTAACTATTTTCAAAGCTGAGCTTTATTAGTAATTGTTGAAACCACATACAGTAACATCATAAATGGGTAGCAATGAAGGGCTGTAGTGATAAAACTGCTAACAAAGAAAAAAAATCATGACATTACTCATCATTATACTTTCCAGGTGT
>NW_013728255.1:0-272 GCF_000517525.1 Limulus polyphemus | reverse complement strand
TGTCTATGTTGTTCCTTGCCAGTCCAGGATGACTTTGTTGTTCCATACCAATAATAGAGTGTCTTTGTTGTTCCTTGCCAGTCACAGGACGACTATGTTGTTCCATACAATCATAGAGTGTCTTTGTTATTCCTTGCCAGTCACAGAACTACTTCTTCCATACCAATCACAGAGTGCCTATGTTGTTCCTTGCCAGTCACAGGACGACTATGTTGTTCCATACCAATCATAGAGTGTCTTTGTTGTTCCTTGACAGTCACAGGACGACTTTA
>NW_013728254.1:0-272 GCF_000517525.1 Limulus polyphemus | reverse complement strand
GGCATAGAAATAGGTTACATATAAAGTAATCAAAATGAGACTAAAGGCTTTTCAGAATTTTCGGTTGAAAATGTTGTACGGGTAATAAAAAATAAATAAAACATACTTTATTACTAGTAACAGCATATACTCTCCATTTTTCAAATGAAATACGCCATCTTACGAGAAAAACATAGGTTTCCTTAGATAAAGTGGTGGCGTCATCTTTTGATACATACGATAAAAGCGATGGTTCAAAGATCACTAACATTTCAACTTATCTTTTAACATGG
>NW_013728253.1:0-272 GCF_000517525.1 Limulus polyphemus | reverse complement strand
AGGTACCTATAAGGGATTGAAATATTTAGACAGCATTTTAAGAAACATATAAAGTAATAAGTTATTTAGACAACGTTTCAGGGTACATGTGAATGATTACCATATAGAGACAACGTTTGAACATATTTATAGATATTATTTCAGGGTACAAATAAAGGATTAACATACTCAGACAGCGTTTGAAGATACATATAAAGGAATAACATAATTAGAAAATGCTTCAAAAAACATATAAAGATCAAAATATTTAGTTATGTTTCAGAGTACATATA
>NW_013728252.1:0-272 GCF_000517525.1 Limulus polyphemus | reverse complement strand
GGGTGCTGCTCAACGTCAGAAGTTTGAGTGTTTGATATGTGGTGCTCAACGTCAGTTGTTCGAATGTTCCTGCTCAACGTTAGAAGTTTGAGGGTTTGATATATGGTGCTGCTCAACGTCAGAAGTTTGGATGTTTGATATGTGTTGCTCAACGTCAGTAGTTTGAATGTTTGATATGTGGTGCTGCTCAACGTCAGACGTTTGAGTGTTTGATATGTGGTGCTGCTCAACATCAGAAGTATGAGTGTTTGATATGTGGTGCTGCTCAACGT
>NW_013728251.1:0-272 GCF_000517525.1 Limulus polyphemus | reverse complement strand
TAATGTGTACTAAATTATCACAATCTTAAAGAATGTGTATTTATAATGTGTATTAAATTTATCACAATCTTCAAGAATGTGTAGTTATAATGTGTATTAAATTTATCACAATCTTAAAGAATGTATATTTATAATGTGTATTAAATCTATCACAATCTTCAAGAATGTGTATTTATAATGTGTACTAAATCTATCACAATCTTAAAGAATGTGTATTTATAATGTGTATTAAATTTATCACAATCTTCAAGAATGTGTATTTATAAAATGTG
>NW_013728250.1:0-272 GCF_000517525.1 Limulus polyphemus | reverse complement strand
GATTTATTGGTGACAGATTTGTCATTATCCACATTCTCTCTGGTTGTAGTTAATATTTATGATTTATTGGTGACAGATTTGTCATTCTTCACATTCACTCTGGTTGTAGTTAATGTTTATGATCTATTAGTGACAGATTTGTCATTGTTCAGATTCTCTCTGGTTGTAGTTAATATTTATGATTTATTGGTGACAAATTTGTCATTCTTCACATTCATTCTGGTTGTAGTTAATGTTTATGATCTATTAGTGACAGATTTGTCATTGTTCAG
>NW_013728249.1:0-272 GCF_000517525.1 Limulus polyphemus | reverse complement strand
AACCCTCTGGCCATCGTCGTTCTTATAAAGGTAATTATATATATAATAAGTTTAAAAAGGGAAACCCTCTGGCCATCGGTCGTTCTTATAAAGGTAATTATATTTTTTCTAAAGAACTGAAAACTAATGTCACATTCATGGGTTCAGTCCCTGCCTTTATTCATACAACAAATTTTATTAACAATTACAAGGACATGTGCAAGAGTATAGCTTTCCAAAACATGTCCAATAGTATAGCTTTCCAAGATATCATAATAAAAATGTGCACACGT
>NW_013728248.1:0-272 GCF_000517525.1 Limulus polyphemus | reverse complement strand
AAAAATTGTAGTTAACAATCACAAAGGTTGTTTGGTAGATCAAAATATAATTTCACAACGTATATTAGTACTTTTATTAGTAATCAGTAAAAATTAAGCTTGACAAAAGAAGTGTTCATTAAGGTCACTTATACATAACGAAGAAACAAAATTTGTGCGTAAATAGGTTGTGCTCATGGCTTTGGGTAACAATAATAATAATAATGAAGAAGTTGAAATATGAACTACTAGACAAAGACTTTAGCTGTTAAAAAAACTCTTATACAGGTGAT
>NW_013728247.1:0-272 GCF_000517525.1 Limulus polyphemus | reverse complement strand
ATAGCTATAGTATATTTACATTATCTGTCTCATGAATGGTTATACGTGTTACCCCATTTTCTAAGATAGCTAGAGTATATTTACATTATCTGTCTGATGAATGGTTATACATGTTACCTCGTTTTCTAAGATAGCTATAGTATATTTACATTATCTGTCTGATGAATGGTTATACGTGTTACCCCATTTTCTAAGATAGGTTGAGTATATTTACATTATCTGTCTGATGAATGGTTATAGGTGTTACCCCGTTTTCTAAGATAGCTAGAGTC
>NW_013728246.1:0-272 GCF_000517525.1 Limulus polyphemus | reverse complement strand
TACATTGTGTATATTTTCAAACCCTATAAAGGAACTGTATCAATATTCTAGTGTAATACGAGCCCATTACATACACCTTGTGTAAATTTTCAAACTTCATAAAGGAACTGTATCAATACTCCAGTGTAATACGGACCCATTAGATACACCTTGTGTATATTTTCAAACTTCATAAAGGAACTGTATCAAAACTCTAGTGTAATACGGACCCATTACATACACCTTGTGTACATTTTCAAACTTCATAAAGGAACTGTATCAATACTCCAGTG
>NW_013728245.1:0-272 GCF_000517525.1 Limulus polyphemus | reverse complement strand
GCAAATAACACTTCCTTGTTAGATGGGTTGTGTGTAGGAAGAAGTCTGAGCAAATAATACTTCCTTGTTAGATAGGTTGTGTGTGGGAAGAAGTCTGAGCAAATAAGACTTCCTTGTTAGATAGGTTATGTGTAGGAAGAAGTCTGAGAAAATAATACTTCCTTGTTAGATAGGTTATGGGTAGGAAGAAGTCTAAGCAAATAA
This sequence comes from Limulus polyphemus, assembly GCF_000517525.1. Classification (NCBI taxonomy): domain Eukaryota; kingdom Metazoa; phylum Arthropoda; class Merostomata; order Xiphosura; family Limulidae; genus Limulus; species Limulus polyphemus. The sequence continues at coordinate 68 of NW_013728245.1, read as the reverse complement.
GACTTCCTTGTTAGATAGGTTATGTGAAAGAAGAAGTCTGAGCAAATAATACTTCATTGTTAGATAGG
>NW_013728244.1:0-272 GCF_000517525.1 Limulus polyphemus | reverse complement strand
ATGATTATGTAATGCTAATATTCGTTTTTTTTTCTTTATTAGAGTTAACCTCACGTATATATATATATATATGTTATTTTTTTATTCTGAGACTTTGATGAGGTCACAAACTCCTGCTTCACCATTCTACTGAATATCTCGTAATTTTATAAATATATGAAGACACATCCAGAAAGGTAATTAGATTATAAAATTAATGAATTAATATCAGTTAAAATTCCTGTCTTCCATATCACCCTCTTTCTGTACATAATACTAAAGAAAACGTAAGA
>NW_013728243.1:0-272 GCF_000517525.1 Limulus polyphemus | reverse complement strand
CCTGGAGAATGTTAGATAATGGTCGTATCGGTTGTAATAAAGTAACCTGGAGAATGTTAGATAATGGTCAGTGTCGCCTGTAATAAAGTAACCTGGAGAATGTTAGATAATGGTCAGTTTCAGTTGTAATAAAGTAACCTGGAGAATGTTAGATAATGGTCAGTATCGGTTGTAATAAAGTAACCTGGAGAATGTTAGGTAATGGTCAGTATCAGTTGTAATAAAGTAACCTGGAGAATGTTAGATAATGGTCAGTATCAGTTGTAATAAAG
>NW_013728242.1:0-272 GCF_000517525.1 Limulus polyphemus | reverse complement strand
AACTGTTTACACAATGTAGAGATAGAATGTAGGTTAACTGATCTGTTTACACAATGTAGAGATAGAATGTAAGTTAATTGATCTGTTTACACAATGTAGAGATAGAATGTAAGTTAATTGATCTGTTTACACAATGTAGAGATAGAATGTAGGTTAACTGATCTGTTTACACAATGTAGAGATAGAATGTAGGTTAATTGAACTGTTTACACAATGTAGAGATAGAATGTAGGTTAATTATCTGTTTACACAATGTAGAGATAGAGTGTAGG
>NW_013728241.1:0-272 GCF_000517525.1 Limulus polyphemus | reverse complement strand
CATAGAAGACTTTTAAAAAAGATTTAACTTTAAATCAAATTTACCAGATCCTGGTAATTAGCACCAAAATGCATAGAACAGACTCAAGAACTCAGCCATTAACAGATGTTCCTTATTAACCTTTAATTACAAAAACAAAAGAGTGAAAGCAAATTAAATGTGTGCACTTTTTGTTTGTTTTATATGATATTATAATCTTATCTTTAATGAAAAGAAGGAAAAAAAGAGTAATTAAAGCCCTCTGGGTGTTCTTTGGTATTGTCCAATATTAT
>NW_013728240.1:0-272 GCF_000517525.1 Limulus polyphemus | reverse complement strand
TTTGAATGAAAGTCAACAAACACGATGACATGGCCTTTGACCTGTGACCCATAGCGATAGGGTTAATGCTTATACAGTTGTTTCATGTAAATGACATCACAAAAACTATGTGAATGAATAATGAAGGGGGATAATTTGAAATAAAGTAGTAAGTTGCTTTTTCCATAGTTTTGATATGTGATTTTTGTTGTCAGTGGTTGAGTTGTTGCAAACTGTCAAATAGGTATTGGGTACAAATTCTTTGAGGAGATAGCTTATTTGTATTTCTTAAC
>NW_013728239.1:0-272 GCF_000517525.1 Limulus polyphemus | reverse complement strand
ATAATGAAGATAAAAACACGAACCAAACGTTACTCCCCACAGCTGTACTTACTAGATCTCCAGTTCAAAACAACCATTCATAATGAAGATAAAAACACGAACCAAACGTTACTCCCCACAGCTGTACTTACTAGATCTCCAGTTCAAAGCAACCATTCATAATGAAGATACAAACACGAACCAAACGTTACTCCCCACAGCTGTACTTACTAGATCTCCAGTTCAAAACAACCATTCATATTAAAGATACAAACACGAACCAAACGTTACTC
>NW_013728238.1:0-272 GCF_000517525.1 Limulus polyphemus | reverse complement strand
AGTTACCAGAACTGTGATGAGTTGATTAAAGTGGCACGAGTTGTCACAGCTCTGATGTTGAGATAATTAAAATGGGACGAGTTACTACAGTTGAGACATTCAGTTGATTAAAATGACACGAGTTACTACATCTTTGATGCTCTGTTGATTAAAATGGCACAAGTTACTACAGTTGAGACATTCAGTTGATTAAAATGACACGAGTTACTACAGTTGTGACGTTCAGTTGGTTAAAATGGCACAAGTTACTGCAGTTATAACGTTCAGTTGGT
>NW_013728237.1:0-272 GCF_000517525.1 Limulus polyphemus | reverse complement strand
ACTATATTAATATTATTCCATACACTATATTAATATTATTCCATATACTATATTAATATTATTCCATACACTATATTAATATTATTCCATATAATATCAGTATTATTCCATACACTATATTAACATTATTCCATATACTATATTAATATTATTCCATATACTATATTAATATTATTCCATATAATATCAATATTATTCCATACACTATATTAATATTATTCCATATACTATATTAACATTATTCCATATACTATACTTATATTATTCCATAT
>NW_013728236.1:0-272 GCF_000517525.1 Limulus polyphemus | reverse complement strand
CTTCAATTTTACTCTTTTTTGTATTTATTACTATTATAAACAAAGAATAACTTGAAAAAAAGGATTATTCAAACAAAATCCCAACATCTAAAGGGCCATGACGTCTTCTTATCAAATAAACTCAGCTTTTCGATTGTTTTTAATATGGCTTAGCGAAAGTTAAATTTCTTTATCTCTTCACGGGACATAATATTTTTCGTCAATGTTATAATGTCTCTATTTTACGTTTTCCGACGAATTAAGCACTATCCGATATTTCTCTATTAATTTTG
>NW_013728235.1:0-272 GCF_000517525.1 Limulus polyphemus | reverse complement strand
ACATATTTTTGCGAAATGGCCAATGGGTTGCCCACACAGGCAGAGATCTTAAGGTCGATTTTATATTTTCGGGTAAAAACTTGCTCCCCCCCCCGTCAAACCCAAGCCCCTCCGAATATGATGAAGATTAGGATAGGTTGTTTTAATGAGTTAAGTACACTTAGTGTTAACGATATTTTTGGCCCTAAACCAAACCTAATTAATTTAGGTTAGCCCTAAGTTACTATAGTAAGCTAGCTTTCCAAAATAATCTATAACAAAAGTAGATATAG
>NW_013728234.1:0-272 GCF_000517525.1 Limulus polyphemus | reverse complement strand
GCTGTGAAATATTTAATAGAAACAATAGGTTTCTCCACAAATCTTACTTATACCATAAACGTTTTTATAGGTAACAAACTGTTTCTTATCAAAATTTCTTTTTAGAAATAACAAACGCTCGAATATTCTCCTCACAATCTTGGAAGAAGAAAGCGTATTGCCTGTGAAAGTTTTCATTTCAATAAATTGAAAAATCATAACTTTTAATGCTTACTTTCAGATATAAGTCGACGACAAAGATAAAATAGCTGAAAAGAGTCACTGTGACTCAG
>NW_013728233.1:0-272 GCF_000517525.1 Limulus polyphemus | reverse complement strand
AACTTTATTTAATACATCTACATTTCGATTTTTGTGGAGGGGTTATCGGATCGCGTTTTCAAAGATGAACGACGTTCTGCATAACCAGCTAGTGTTTCAGATGTATAGCCTGAATTTTCAATTTAATATTACACCAACCCAGACCACCGTTGATCCTTGACATATGTCGGCCAAATTGTTGATCACTATTGATGTGACGAAGATGGAAACCCATCCAGTAACGAGCAAAATACCACCATCTACAGTTATCCAATAATCTAATCCCAAGAAAT
>NW_013728232.1:0-272 GCF_000517525.1 Limulus polyphemus | reverse complement strand
ATGTGTTGTGGTACGACACTGTGCATGGTTTGGTTTAAATGTGCTGTGGTACGACAGTGTACATGGTTTGGTTTAAACGTGCTGTGGTACGACACTGTGCATGGTTTGGTTTAAATGTGGTGTGGTACGACAGTGTACATGGTTTGGTTTAAATGTGGTGTGGTACGACAGTGTACGTGGTTTGGTTTAAATGTGCTGTGGTACGACACTGTGCATGGTTTGGTTTAAATGTGGTGTGGTACGACAGTGTACATGGTTTGGTTTAAATGTGC
>NW_013728231.1:0-272 GCF_000517525.1 Limulus polyphemus | reverse complement strand
GAGTATCTATCGCAAATAGATTTTCATGCTACAGAACATGTTAATTTTTGGATATTATTACAGGTGCTTTGTACTTCCCCAGAAGACTGGGGACTGGCATTCAGTTGTAGATCTTTGAAACTGACTCATAGACCCATACGATCTCGAACTTGTGTCAAAGCTTGTCACGTGGTCACACATGACAATAATTAATGGTGATGTTTACTGTAATTGTAAAGAGTTAGTAACTTTTCATCAGTAGAGACGATATGTGCAATAATAATACCATTATC
>NW_013728230.1:0-272 GCF_000517525.1 Limulus polyphemus | reverse complement strand
TATGAATGAAAGGAACAGGTCTCACTGGACTGATAAGTTACATGAGGACGTTATGAATGAAAGGAACAGGTCTCACTGGACTGATAAGTTACATGAGGTCTATATGAATGACAGGAACAGGTCTCACTGGAGTGATAAGCTACTTGGGGACGTTATAAATGAAAGGAACAGGTCTAACTGGAGTGATAAGCTACTTGAGGACATTATGAATGAAAGGAACAGGTCTAACTGGAGTGATAAGCTACTTGAGGACATTATGAATAAAAGGAACA
>NW_013728229.1:0-272 GCF_000517525.1 Limulus polyphemus | reverse complement strand
TTTCTTAATTTCATTCACTATCTTTATTTGTTTCAGTGTGCGGTGATTTCTGGAGTTCAGGACCGTGTTCTCCCGTAAATAATACTGTAGATCAGTTCGTATACAGTACCCCTTATTCTAGAAACTGTAAAACACTCAGGCCAGAATTATGTTCTCCCGTAAATAAAACTGTAGATCAGTTCGTATACTGTACCCCTTACTCTATAAACTGTAAAACACTAAGGCCAGGCCTATGTTCTCCTGTAAATAATACTGTACACCAGTTCGTATAC
>NW_013728228.1:0-272 GCF_000517525.1 Limulus polyphemus | reverse complement strand
AGGATAAGTTAGATAGATACATAGATGTTTACAACATGACAGGTTAGTGTATAGTGAATGGAGGATAAGTTAAGTAGATACATAGATGTTTTACAACATGACAGGTTAGTGTATAGTGAATGGAGGATAAGTTAAATAGATACATAGATATTTTACAACATGACAAGTGAGTGTATAGTGAATGGAGGATAAGTTAGATAGATACATAGATGTTTTACAACATGACAGGTTAGTGTATAGTGAATGGAGGATAAGTTAAATAGATACATAGA
>NW_013728227.1:0-272 GCF_000517525.1 Limulus polyphemus | reverse complement strand
GTTTTGTCTGAGTGTATAATAACAATTTAAACTATAAACACCAATCACGGTTGTTTTGTCTGAGTGTATAATAACTATTTAAACTATAAACACCAATCACGGTTGTTTTGTTTAAGTTTATAATAACTATTTAAACTATAAACACCAATCACGGTTGTTTTGTCTGAGTGTATAATAACAATTTAAACTATAAACACTAATTACGGTTGTTTTGTCTGAGTGTATAATAACTATTTAAACTATAATCATCAATCGCGGTTGTTTTATCTAAA
>NW_013728226.1:0-272 GCF_000517525.1 Limulus polyphemus | reverse complement strand
ATAGCTGATTAAAGATGTATCACTGGTAGCTGATTGAAGATGTATGACTAGTAGCTGATTGAAGGTGTATGACTGGTATTTGGTTGAAGATGTATGACTGATAGCTGATTAAAGATGTATGACTGGTAGCTGATTGAAGGTGTATGACTAGTAGCTGATTGAAGGTGCATGACTGGTAGCTGATTGAAGGTGTATGACTGGTAGCTGATTGAAGGTGTATCACTGGTAGCTAATTGAAGGTGTATGACTGGTAGCTGATTGAAGGTATATCA
>NW_013728225.1:0-272 GCF_000517525.1 Limulus polyphemus | reverse complement strand
AGTACTAGCTACTATCCAAGCTGAGTGAATTGTAAGGTAACACTAGCTACTATCCCATCTGGATGAATTGTACTGGAATACAAGCTATTATCCAAGTTGAATGAATTGTAAAGTAACACTAGCTGCTATCCAAGCTGAATGAATTGTAAGGTAATACTAGCTACTATCCAAGCTAAACGAATTGCAAGGTAACACTAGCTACTGTCCAAGCTGAAGGAATTGTAAGGTAACATTAGCTACTATCCAAGCTGAATGATTTGTAAGGTAATACT
>NW_013728224.1:0-272 GCF_000517525.1 Limulus polyphemus | reverse complement strand
TAACTGCTGATGTCGTCATACCACATATAGTAGGAGCCTTATAGCTGTAACGTCTAACTAATGATGTCATCATACCAATTACAGTAGGAGGCTTATAGCTCGTAACGTCTAACTAATCATGTCATCATGCCACATACATTGGAAGGCTTATAGCTGTAACGTCTAAGTGCTGATGTCATTATACCACATATAGTAGAAGGCTTATAGCTCGGAACGTCTAACTGCTGATGTCATCATACCACATATAGTAGGAGGCTTATAGCTCGTAACAT
>NW_013728223.1:0-272 GCF_000517525.1 Limulus polyphemus | reverse complement strand
GCTTGATAACCAGCATAGTTTATCAGGTTGGTAACCAGTATAGTTTAACAGCTTGATACCCAGCCTAGTTTATCCAATTGATAACCAGCATAGTTTATCAGGTTGATAACCAGCATAGTTTATCAGGTTTATAACCAGCATAGTTTATCAGGTTGACCCAGCCTAGTTTATCAGGTTGATAACCAGCATAGTTTATCAGGTTGATAACCAGCATAGTTTATCAGCTTGATACCCAGCATAGTTTATCAGCTTGATACCCACCATAGTTTATC
>NW_013728222.1:0-272 GCF_000517525.1 Limulus polyphemus | reverse complement strand
ATATGGTATTAGATTTGATGATATTACTACTAGTAATAAAATATTTTATATCTAAAAACTGTGGCAGTGGATAAGAATGCTTACCCCTATGGGATAATCAACATCAATTATATCATATCTGTCAACAAAGGGTTCAGCTACAGCTTGTAGTGTATCTAAAAGTCATGACAGTTTTTTGTATTGGTTATTCTGTTAATACAGAATAACAATTAAATTTTATTATTTTATTTACCTTTGAACCAAGTATAACTAATAATCCCACCACACAAGTT
>NW_013728221.1:0-272 GCF_000517525.1 Limulus polyphemus | reverse complement strand
CGTTTAATAAATAAAGTGAAGTTGAAGAATTGTAAACAGAAATAAACGTTTAATAAAGAAAGAGAAGTGGAAGAATTGTAAACAGAAAGAATACGTTTAACACAGAAAGAGAAGTTAATAATTGTAAACAGAAAGAATACGTTTAATACAGTAAGTGAAGTTGAAGAATTGTAAACAGAAAGAATACGTTTTATAAATAAAGAGAAGTTGAAGACCTGTAAACAGAAAGAATACGTTTAATAAAGAAAGAGAAGTTGAAGAATTGTAAACAG
>NW_013728220.1:0-272 GCF_000517525.1 Limulus polyphemus | reverse complement strand
TCTGTCTCTTCAAGACAATTAAACTTTCAGTTACCTAACATGTTCAATGAATTAATCTAGAATTTTAAATAAACGTGTCCTGTCCATATAAATATGCAACACTTCTTCACTGGGTTAGTTTGTATATGTGTTACAAGTAATTCTGTCTCAGAATGAATGGTATTTAGGTTTTTGACTCTGAATCTAGCATGTTGTCTCTAATTAAAGGAATATTAATGTAATTTAACTTATGCTTGATTTTATTTTGCAGCTTAGAACACTGTTTCCTGATC
>NW_013728219.1:0-272 GCF_000517525.1 Limulus polyphemus | reverse complement strand
CTTTTGATTAAACATTCACATCGATATATATATATGGTAAATAAAACTTCTGGTTAAACATTCACAACGATATGTATATAGGTATGGTAAATAAAAACTTCTGATTAAACATTCACATCGATATATATATTTATGGTAAATAAAACTTCTGGTTAAACATTCACAACGATATGTATATAGATATGGTAAATAAAAACTTCTGATTAAATATTCATATCGATATATATATATATATGATAAATAATAACTTCTGATTAAACATTCTCAACGAT
>NW_013728218.1:0-272 GCF_000517525.1 Limulus polyphemus | reverse complement strand
CACAATTTATACAATGTGTACTGACTTTAATAATACTATATATACTTAAGGCTAAGCATATCTTGTTATAGGTTTTCACCATCATTTATACAATGTCTACTGACTTTAATACTATATATACTTAAGGTAAGCATATCTTGTTATAGGTTTTCACCATTTATACAATGTGTACTGACTTTGATAGTACTATATATACTTAAGGCAAGCATATCTTGTTATAGGTTTTCACCATTTATACAATGTCTACTGACTTGATAATACTATATATACTT
>NW_013728217.1:0-272 GCF_000517525.1 Limulus polyphemus | reverse complement strand
TTGTTATATTCATTCCGAAACTAGACGAGACAAAGGTAAATCAGGAACAAAATCATTGTTATATTCATTCCGAAACTAGACGAGACAATGGTAAATCAGGAACAAACTCATTGTTATATTCATTCCCACACCAGACGAGACAAAGGTAAATCAGGAACAAAATCATTGTTTTATCCATTCCCACACCAGACGAGACAAAGATAAATTAGGAACAAAATCATTGTTATATTCATTCCCACACCAGACGAGACAAAGATAAATCAGGAACAAAA
>NW_013728216.1:0-272 GCF_000517525.1 Limulus polyphemus | reverse complement strand
GGTAGGTCTTTTATTACAGGATGGATTGTGGCTGGTAGGTCTTTTATTACAGATGGATGTGGCTGGTAGGTCTTTTATTAGAGATAGATAGTGGCTGGAAGGTCTTTTATTATAGATGGATAGTGGCTGATAGGTCTTTTATTATAGATGGATAGTGACTGGTAGGTATTTAATGATGGATGGATATTTACTGGTAGGTCTTTTATTATAGATGGATAGAGGCATTTAGGTCTTTTAATATAGACGGAAAGTGGCTGGTTGGTCTTTTATGA
>NW_013728215.1:0-272 GCF_000517525.1 Limulus polyphemus | reverse complement strand
AACTTTAGTACCAATACACACATTATAGTCTTGTTTCAACTTTAGTACCAATACACACATTATAGTCTTGTTTCAACTTTAGTACCAATACACACATTATAGACTTGTTTCAACTGCTAATATGCATTGAACTTCTAATTTTCAGGCAACTAACGAGAAAGTCAAACCTTGAGTAGAGAACAAGTGACAAGTAATGGCGTGTGCTACGTGCCAACTAACGGGAAAGTCAAACCTTGAGTAGAGAACAAGTGACAAGTAATGGCGTGTGCTAT
>NW_013728214.1:0-272 GCF_000517525.1 Limulus polyphemus | reverse complement strand
ATCACCTGAGCTGCCATCTAATCCATCAGTGATCCTCTCTCGATGAGTTCCCCTAAGTGCTGATCATATAGCTGGAGGTTCACAATGTAAACACATTTCACAGTTTTTGCAACTTCCTTTCTTTTTGTATTTATTTTAATCACATGGTCCTGGCCTTCTCGTAACTTCTTCATAATTGCGCAGCGCAAAAATGGAAAACTGATTTCTAAGCAGTTGAATTTTTTATGGCAGATTTATTCGGTTTTCATGGAACAAATGATTCTGTAATTATT
>NW_013728213.1:0-272 GCF_000517525.1 Limulus polyphemus | reverse complement strand
AAAGCATGGAGAAACAAGTCCGGGTTTCTTATAGTGGAGAGCTGTAGCTTATAGGCATGGAGAAACAAGACTGGGTTTCTTATAGTGTAGAGCTGTAACGTATAAGCATGGAGAAACAAGGCATGAAGAAACAAGACCGGGTTTCTTATATTAGAGAACTGTAGCTCATAGGCCATGGAGAAACAAGACCGGGTTTCTTATAGTGGAGAGCTGTAGCTTATAGTCATGGAGAAACAAGACCGGGTTTCTTATAGTGGAGAGCTGTAACGTAT
>NW_013728212.1:0-272 GCF_000517525.1 Limulus polyphemus | reverse complement strand
ACAGTTTTGTAGGATTAACATAGTGTTTCAATTGATTAAGGTAAATTAGCTACGTTTTTGTAGGATTAACATATAGTGTTTTAATTGATTAAGGTGAATTAGCTACAGTTTTGTAGGATTAACATATAGTGTTTCAATTGATTAAGGTAAATTAGCTACAGTTTTTGTAGGATTAACATATAGTGTTTCAATTGATTAAGGTAAATTAGCTACAATTTTATAGGATTAACATATAGTGTTTCAATTGATTAAGGTAAATTAGTTACAGTTTT
>NW_013728211.1:0-272 GCF_000517525.1 Limulus polyphemus | reverse complement strand
GAGATGGTGAGGTCCTCACATAGTCATCACTTAGAGTATGATCGGATGCAGTGGTATGGACTCTAATGATGACCTCACCATCTCATTAATGTGATCCAATCATACTCTGTAGTGTTATGGACTGAAATATAATGAGATGGTGAGGTCATCACATACTTTATGATCGGATGTAGTGTTATGGATATTTCAGTCCATCTCATTATGAGGTCATCACACAAAGTATGATCGGATGTAGTGCTTTAGACTGTAATGTAATGAGATGGTAAGGTCAT
>NW_013728210.1:0-272 GCF_000517525.1 Limulus polyphemus | reverse complement strand
GCAGTTAGTATACTACTCAACACTGGGCAGTAGTTTGTGTGTGTCGCAGTTAGTATACTACACAACACTGGGCAGTAACTTGTGTGTGTTGCAGTTAGTATACTACTCAACACTGGGCAGTAACTTGTGTGTGTCGCAGTTAGTATACTACTCAAAACTGGGCAGTAACGTGTGTGTCTCAGTTAGTATACTACTCAACACTGGGCAGTAACGTTGTGTGTGTCGCAGTTAGTATACTACTCAACACTGGGCAGTAGTTTGTGTGTGTCGCA
>NW_013728209.1:0-272 GCF_000517525.1 Limulus polyphemus | reverse complement strand
CTTTTTGCTAAAATTTTGAAAAATTTTTTTTCCTTCATATTTCAATATCAAGATGCCCTTAACGTGCACTATTGTGGATGGATATCTTTTCATCGAAATTTCCAATATTTATTCCATATTCCTATTTGAAAATAGGCGAGTTTCAATTTTTCTTTTTTTTTTCCTTCAGGTATAATATACAAAAAAAATGCTTTAAACATAAGATTATTCAACCAAAATCACCCCCATCTAGCAGATCATGACGCCTTATTACAAAATAAACACCCCCTTTT
>NW_013728208.1:0-272 GCF_000517525.1 Limulus polyphemus | reverse complement strand
GAGTATGACATTGTGTGACATGTGGCTAGAGTATGACATTGTGTGACATGTAGCTAGAGTATGACATTGTGTGACATGTGGTTAGAGTATGACATTGTGTGACATGTGGCTAGAGTATGACATTGTGTGACATGTGCCTAGAGTATGACATTGTGTGACATATGGCTAGAGTATGACATTGTGTGACATGTGCCTAGAGTATGACATCGTGTGACATGTGGCTAGAGTATGACATTGTGTGACATGTGGTTAGAGTATGACATTGTGTGACA
>NW_013728207.1:0-272 GCF_000517525.1 Limulus polyphemus | reverse complement strand
AAGCTAAAACCAAGAATACACGTTGTATGTTTCTATAATGTCTAAGCTATAGCCAAGAATACACATTGTATGTTTCTATAAAGTCTAAGCTATAGCCAAGAATACACATTGTATGTTTCTATAAAGTCTAAGCTATAGCCAAGAATACACAATGTATGTTTCTATAAAGTCTAAACTATAACCAAGAATACACATTGTATGTTTCTATAAAGTCTAAGCTATAGCCAAGAATACACAATGTATGTTTCTATAAAGTCTAAACTATAACCAAG
>NW_013728206.1:0-272 GCF_000517525.1 Limulus polyphemus | reverse complement strand
TTCCTCTAGTAAAGACTGACTTTTATCTAGTTGCTTCGTCATCTTGCACTTATCAATAACAACTCCTCCTACCCAAAGTAGTCAGTCCTTGACAGTGGGTGGCATTCTTCTTGTGACTTCATTAATTTCTGGTAGTCCATGCAGAAAATTGTAGATACAGAAATTAAATTTAGAATGCCCATTGAATACTAGATTCTATTACTCCTTGTTCTTTCATGGCTACTATCTCGTTGAAAGCCTCAGCCTGTCTTACAACTTGGAGTTATCTGGTT
>NW_013728205.1:0-272 GCF_000517525.1 Limulus polyphemus | reverse complement strand
ACCCTTAATTAGACAAGAGCAAGCTAACAATTAGTATAACCACTTAATTAGACAAGAGCAAGCCAACAATCAGTATAACCACATAATTAGACAAGAGCAAGCTAACAATCACTATAACCACATAATTACACGACAGCAATCTAACAATCAGTATAACCCCTTAATTAGACAAGAGCAAGAAGTGGTTATACTAATTGTTAGAAATTAGACGACAGCAAGCTAACAATCAGTATAACCACATAATTAGATGACAGCAAGCTAACAATCAGTAT
>NW_013728204.1:0-272 GCF_000517525.1 Limulus polyphemus | reverse complement strand
TGATGGTACAGAAGTTATATGTATATATAAGCTGAAGGCACAGTAATGGTTAAATAACCATTACTGTGCCTTCAGCTTATATATACATATAACTTCTGTACCATCACACAGTGTTACTGGAAGATTTCCAGTAACACTGTGTGATGGTACAGAAGTTATATGTATATATAAACTGAAGGCACAGTAATGGTTATCTTCCAGTAACACTGTGTGATGGTACAGAAGTTATATGTATATATAAGCTGAAGGCACAGTAGTGGTTATCTTCCAGT
>NW_013728203.1:0-272 GCF_000517525.1 Limulus polyphemus | reverse complement strand
AAAGTGACGTGTGTATCATTTCAAAATATTAAAGTGACGTAGTGTATCATTTTAAAATATTGAAGTGACGTGTGTATTATTTTAAAATATTGAAGTGACGTGTGTATCATTTCAAAATATAAAAGTGACGTGTGTATCATTTCAAAATATTAAAGTGACGTAGTGTATCATTTCAAAATATGAAAGTGACGTGTGTATCATTTTAAAATATTGAAGTGACGTGTGTATTATTTTAAAATATTGAAGTGACGTGTGTATCATTTCAAAATATG
>NW_013728201.1:0-272 GCF_000517525.1 Limulus polyphemus | reverse complement strand
ATGGACAATGCCTCTCATATGTCCAAACATCATCCTTGAAGGACAATGCCTCACATATGTCCAAACATCATCCTTGAAGGACAATGCCTGACATATGTCCAAACACCCTTGTTGAAGGACAATGCCTCACATATGTCCAAACACCCTTGTTGAAGGACAATGCCTCACGTATGTCCAAACACACTTGTTGAAGGACAATGCCTCACATATGTCCAAACATCAGCCTTGAAGAACAATGCCTCACATATGTCCAAACATCATCCTTGAAGGAT
>NW_013728200.1:0-272 GCF_000517525.1 Limulus polyphemus | reverse complement strand
GTCCGTTTTCCACTAGACTTTGTTGACTTTGAAAACGGGTTTTTAGTTTTCCTTCTACTAAATTTTGTCGATGTTCATAACACTCTTTTTAGGCCTTCGTAGACTAAATTTTCGACTCTGATAACGGTATTTTTAGCCGTTTTTCCTCTTGATTTTTTGACTTTGATAACTGGTTTTAATTTTTCTTCTACTAGATTTTGTCGACTTTCATAACTGTCTTTTAGGCCTTCATAGACTATATGTTTTCGACATTGATAACGCTCATTTAAGCA
>NW_013728199.1:0-272 GCF_000517525.1 Limulus polyphemus | reverse complement strand
CACACGATCACATTATAATACAACGCACAGAATAAACTCATAGATTGGTAAGTAAAGTTTGTAAGGTGTGGCTTCACGATTGATCACATTATAATACAACCTACAAAATAAACTCATAGATTGGTAAGTATAGTCTGTAAAGTGTGACCTCACACACGATCACATTATAATACAACCTATAGAATAAACTCATAGATTGGTAAGTACAGTCTGTATGGTGTGGTTTCACATACGATCACTTTATAATACAACCTACAGAATAAACTCGTAGA
>NW_013728198.1:0-272 GCF_000517525.1 Limulus polyphemus | reverse complement strand
TACCACAACCATATTTAATTGTGAAGCGGTTAATTTGTTGTACTAAAAGCTATACTTGTACCACAACCAGATTATATTGTAAAGCTGGTTAATCTGTAGTACTAAAACCTACAATTGTACCACAACCGTATTTTATTTTGAAGCTGGTTAATCTGTGGTACTAAAAAATTGTACCACAACCATATTATATTATGAAGCTGGTTAATCTGTGGTACTAAAACTATATTTGTACCACAGCCATATTTTCTTGTGAAGCTGTTTAATCTGTGGTA
>NW_013728197.1:0-272 GCF_000517525.1 Limulus polyphemus | reverse complement strand
AAATAAAGATTAAAGAAGGGTGTGGGGTCAAATACTGTATATAAAATGGGATTTGGTCAAATACTGTAAATAAAGATTAAAGAAGGGTGTGAGGTCAAATACTGTACATGAAATGGGATTTGGTCAAACACTGTAAATGAAGAAAAATGACGGATGCGGGGTCAAATACTGTATATAAAATGGGGTTTGGTCAAACATTGTAAATAAAGATTAAATAAGAGTTTGAGGGGGAGGTCAAATACTGTACAGCGAGGGAAGATAAAGCCTTGTAC
>NW_013728196.1:0-272 GCF_000517525.1 Limulus polyphemus | reverse complement strand
ATGTTGTTCCTTGCCAGTCACAGGACGACTATGTTGTTCCATACCAATCATAGAGTGTCTATGTTGTTCCTTGCAAATCACAGGACGACTTTGTTGTTCCATACCAATCATAGAGTGTCTTTGTTGTTCCTTGCCAATCACAGGACGACTATGTTGTTCCATACCAATCCTAGAGTGTCTATGTTGTTCCTTGCCAGTCACAGGAAGACTATGTTGTCCCATACCAATCATAGAGTGTCTATGTTGTTCCTTGCCGATCACAGGACGACTTT
>NW_013728195.1:0-272 GCF_000517525.1 Limulus polyphemus | reverse complement strand
AATTGTATCAGTATTAGTAGCTAAAAACACATTAATAAACGTAGACAATGAGGGGAGGTTTTTAATTGTATCAGTATTAGTAGCTAAAACACATTAATAAACATAGACAATGAGGGAAGGTTTATAATTGTATCAGTATTAGTAGCTAAAAACACATTAATAAACGTAGACAATGGGGAAGGTTTTTAACTGTATCAGTATTAGTAGCTAAAAACACATTAATAAACATATACAATGGGGGAAGGTTTTTAATTGTATCAGTATTAGTAGCT
>NW_013728194.1:0-272 GCF_000517525.1 Limulus polyphemus | reverse complement strand
TATATATATATATATATATATATATATAGATGGTAAATAATAAACTTCTTATTAAAAATTTACACCGATATATATATATGTGGTAAATAAAAACTTCGGATTAAAAATTAACAACGATATATATATATATGGTAAATAAAACTTCTGATTAAAAATCCACAAGATATATATATATGGTAAATAAAAACTTCTGATGAAACATTCTTAACGATATATATATATATGTATATGGTACTTAAAAACTTCTGTTTAAAAAATCACATCAATATATA
>NW_013728193.1:0-272 GCF_000517525.1 Limulus polyphemus | reverse complement strand
GCCAGCTTTGGGTAAAATAAATCATTAAACTGATTTTATAGCCAACTTTGGGTAAAATAAATCATTAAAGTGATTTTATAGCCAACTTTGGGTAAAATAAATCATTAAATTGATTTTATAGCCACCTGTGGGTAAAATAAATCATTAAAGTGATTTTATAGCCAGCTTTGGGTAAAATAAGTAAGTAAGCTGATTTTATAGCCAAATGTGGGTAAAATAAATCATTAAAATTATCTTATAGCCAACTTTGGGTAAATAAATCAGTAAGATGA
>NW_013728192.1:0-272 GCF_000517525.1 Limulus polyphemus | reverse complement strand
TTACTGTAGGAGATGCCTTTTTTATATAGAAGTTTGTGTCTTAGACGTGTCCACAGTAACCCCTGTTTAATCTTACTGTAGGAGATGCCTTTTTTATATAGAAGTTTGTATCTTAGACGTGTCCACAGTAACCCCTGTTTAATCTTACTGTAGGAGATGCCTTTTTTATATAGAAGTTTGTATCTTAGACGTGTCCACAGTAACCCCTGTTTAATCTTACTGTAGGAGATGCCTTTTTTTATATAGAAGTTTGTGTCTTAGACGTGTCCACT
>NW_013728191.1:0-272 GCF_000517525.1 Limulus polyphemus | reverse complement strand
GTAACATAGAAGTTGAAACTTTATAGAACGTAACAAAAGTAACAAGATGTCTAAACAACAGCCCGGTTATTATACAAAGAAAGATTATTGAACCAATAAACAATGAACACAAAATAATAAAGTGGTGCCTAACAAAACTAAACGAGTTTAAAAGGTAAACTTTGTAAGGTTTTAACTGTTAGTTTTGAATTACTTCCCACCATTACTATAAATATGACAAAACTATCTACTTACAGAATCCGTTCTTATTTCTTTCTTTATTTTGCACCAAA
>NW_013728190.1:0-272 GCF_000517525.1 Limulus polyphemus | reverse complement strand
GCTGTAAGAAGTAGACAGTTCGTGGAAAAACAATTATAGAATAAAGTAAAGAGCTATAAGAAGTAGACAGTTCGTGGAAAAACCAATTATAGAATAAAGTAAACAGCTGTAAGAAGTAGACAGTTCGTGGAAAAAACAATTATAGAATAAAGTAAACAGCTGTAAGAAGTAGACAGTTCGTGGAAAAAACAATTATAGAATAAAGTAAAGAGCTATAAGAAGTAGACAGTTCGTGTAAAAAACAATTATAGAATAAAGTAAACAGCTGTAAA
>NW_013728189.1:0-272 GCF_000517525.1 Limulus polyphemus | reverse complement strand
GACAGAATATTGGGCTGTCTTTTTCTAGGTATGATCTGTAACTAAGACACTACATCTTTCGACAGATTATTGGACTGCCTTCTTCAGGTATGATCTGTAACTAAGACACTACATGTTTCGACAAAATATTGGACTGCCTTCTTCAGGTATGATATGTAACTAAGACACTACATCTTTCGACAGAACATTGGACTGTCTTCTTCAGGTATGATCTGTAACTAAGACACTACATGTTTTGACAGATTATTAGACTGCCTTCTTCAGGTATGATC
>NW_013728188.1:0-272 GCF_000517525.1 Limulus polyphemus | reverse complement strand
ATTACCAGCCCAACAGCTTCTGATGTACCGAAAAAACCACTATGAATTTGTCAAGTATGTTACCAGCCCAACAGCTTCTGACGTACCAGAAAAAAAACACTATGAATTTTTCAAGTACATTACCAGCCCAACAGCTTATGATGTACCAGAAAAAAAACACTATGAATTTTTCAAGTACATTACCAGCCCAACAGCTTCTGATGTATCAGAAAAAAACACTACGATGGTGATTGTGTTTAAAGTTTCAAACTTCATCTACCAACCCTAGAACT
>NW_013728187.1:0-272 GCF_000517525.1 Limulus polyphemus | reverse complement strand
GAACTCTGTACTGTTTGTAACGTCACACTAACATCTTTAAATACGTGAACTCTGTACTGTTTGTAACGTCACACTAACATCTTTAAATACGTGAACTCTGTACTGTTTGTAACGTCACACTAACATCTTTAAATACGTGAACTCTGTACTGTTCGTAACGTCACACTAACATCTTTAAATACGTGAACAAAACTTTTCCTGTTGTTATAAGTTAACTAAAACCAAGTTCTTGACCCGTCTTCTACAGTTTTGTGGCATTACTGTCCCGGATG
>NW_013728186.1:0-272 GCF_000517525.1 Limulus polyphemus | reverse complement strand
CCTTACAGTAGAAACACTCTCACAGCTAAACAATACCTTACAGTAGAAACACTTTCACAGCTAAACAATATCTTACAGTAGAAACACTTACACAGCTAAACAATACCTTACAGTAGAAACACTCTCACAGCTAAACAATACCTTACAGTAGAAACACTCTCACAGCTAAACAATACCTTACAGTAGAAACACTTTCACAGCTAAACAATACCTTACAGTAGAAACACTTTCACAGCTAAACAATACCTTACAGTAGAAACACTCTCACAGCT
>NW_013728185.1:0-272 GCF_000517525.1 Limulus polyphemus | reverse complement strand
ACATGAACTCAAAGTCTAGAACGTATCAGTCGCATTTTGTTTAACCTTTATTTGTGTTTGAAAATAATTTTCTGTGTCACAAGTCAAAATGTTTCCAAGATCCTCCTGATTTAATTGTGCTTCACATTAATCGTATGTTATTATCACTTTAAAACGAGACACAAACCGATTTAAAATATATTAATGTTTAACATTACTCACTGTGTTATTGTTTTGGTACAAACTGAATCAAAATTTGGAATCCTTTATAGCGACACCATAGTCTATAAGTT
>NW_013728184.1:0-272 GCF_000517525.1 Limulus polyphemus | reverse complement strand
GATCTCTTGTACACACCAGATTTCTGTTTGTGGTCACTAATCTATACAGTCTTCAGGTAACAAGAGTTGATCTCTTGTACACACCAGATTTCTGTTTGTGGTCACTAATCTATTGAGTCTTCAGGTAACAAGAGTTGATCTCTTGTACACACCAGATTTCTGTTTGTAGTCACTAATCTATACAGTCTTCAGGTAACAAGAATTGATCTCTTGTACACACCAGATTTCTGTTTGTGGTCACTAATCTATACAGTCTTCGGGTAACAAGAGTT
>NW_013728183.1:0-272 GCF_000517525.1 Limulus polyphemus | reverse complement strand
ACGTACTATATATATATATATATATATATATATGTATAGCTTGTCGTAGGGATTAAAAGAGAAACCCTCTTCTGAGCCAACATAAACATTTTGATGCAAGTAAATTCACCGATTATGTATGTGTAGTGCGCTGTTCAACCACTGATGTATTTGTAGTGCGCTGTTCAACCACTGATGTATGTGTAGTGCGCTGTTCAACCACTGATGTATTTGTAGTGTGCAGTTCAACCGCTGCGAAAAATGTTAAATCTGTTTTAACGAATAAAATTTGG
>NW_013728182.1:0-272 GCF_000517525.1 Limulus polyphemus | reverse complement strand
AGCTTTAACGAAAAATATCGTGTCCCATGAATAGCAAAAAAAAAAACCTTCTGGATTGTTTTTACTCTGGGGTAGCAAAAGTTCGGAGTTTGTTTTAAAAGAAGACGATGAGCTTTTTAAGTGTTGGGATTTTGTATGATAAAATTTTATTTTAAAGCTCTTCTTTGTTTACAATATAAATGAAGAAAAAAAACCGGTAAAATAAAAGATAGCCATAATTTTGATAACACTTTATGAAATAACCATTGGGAATTTTGATGAAAAGATATCCA
>NW_013728181.1:0-272 GCF_000517525.1 Limulus polyphemus | reverse complement strand
ACCGCTTTAACCAGTGTTGTGTAAATTGCCTAATGAACTACAGTTTTAACTAGTGTTGTGTAAATTGTCTACTGAACTACCGCTTTAACCAGTGTTGTGTAAATTGTCTATGAATTACCGTTTTAACCAGTGTTGTGTAAATTGTCTACTGAGGTACCGTTTTAACCAGTGTTGTGTAAATTGTCTACTGAGGTACCGTTTTAACCAGTGTTGTGTAAATTGTCTACTGAGGTACCGTTTTAACCAGTGTTGTGTAAATTGTCTACTGAGGT
>NW_013728180.1:0-272 GCF_000517525.1 Limulus polyphemus | reverse complement strand
CACTAATAGAACTGATGAGCGTATTTCTTACCGTGTTAAATTTACATCACTAATAGAACTGATGAGCGTATTTCTTACCGTGTTAAATTTACATCACTAATAGAACTGATGAGCGTATTTCTTACCGTGTTAAATTTACATCACTAATAGAACTGATGAGCGTATTTCTTACCGTGTTAAATTTACATCACTAATAGAACTGATGAGCGTATTTCTTACCGTGTTAAATTTACATCACTAATAGAACTGATGAGCGTATTTCTTACCGTGTT
>NW_013728179.1:0-272 GCF_000517525.1 Limulus polyphemus | reverse complement strand
TATACCTGCAACAATGAAACTGATTTACCAACTTGTCTGGCAGCTCACGTGGTACTACAGTAAATCAGTTTCATTGTTGCAGGTATACACCAGGCCTGTAACTTGTCTGGCAGCTCACGTGGTGCTACACCTGTAACTGGTCGTCAGCTCACGTGGTACTACAGTAAATCAGTTTCCACCAGACCTGTAACTGGTCTGTCCAGTAAATCAGTTTCATTGTTGCAGGTATATAGTACCACGTGAGCTGACAGACCAGTTACAGGGTCTGGTGG
>NW_013728178.1:0-272 GCF_000517525.1 Limulus polyphemus | reverse complement strand
GACTACTAGAACTAGCTGTGTAGTTTTGGTGTGTTTTGATCTCTGTATTAGGTTGACTATTAGAACTAGCTATGTAGTTTTTATGTGTTTGGATCTCTGTAATAGGTTGACTGTTAGAACTAGCTGTGTAGTTTTGGTGTGTTTAGATCTCTATAGCAGATTGACTATTAGAACTAGCTATGCAGTTTTGGTGTGTTTGGATGGGATTAAAGATGGGAAGTAACACTTGAATTGTTGTGGTGTTTAAAACAGGAAAGTATTAAAGATGGGAA
>NW_013728177.1:0-272 GCF_000517525.1 Limulus polyphemus | reverse complement strand
ATGATACCGATCAATGACTATAGGTATGACACCAATCAATGACTACAGGTATGACACCAATCAATGACTACAGGTATGACACCAATCAATGACTACGGGTATGACACCAATCAATGACTACAGGTATGACACCAATCAATGACTACAGGTATGACACCAATCAATGACTACAGGTATGACACCAATCAATGACTACAGGTGTGACACCAATCAATGATTATAAGTATGACACCAATCAATGACTACAGGTATGACACCAATCAATGACTACA
>NW_013728176.1:0-272 GCF_000517525.1 Limulus polyphemus | reverse complement strand
AACTTTATCTATTGTTGGTCGTTCTTAGTGAAACGACTTTATCCATTGTTGGTCGTTCTTAGTGAAACGACTTTATCCATCGTTGGTTGTTCTTAGTGAAACAACTTTATCCATCGTTGGTCGTTCTTAGTGAAACGACTTTATCTATTGTTGGTCGTTCTTAGTGAAACGACTTTATCCATTGTTGGTCGTCCTTAGTGAAACGACTTTATCCATTGTTGGTCGTTCTTAGTGAAACAACTTTATCGATCGTTGGTCGTTCTCAGTGAAAC
>NW_013728175.1:0-272 GCF_000517525.1 Limulus polyphemus | reverse complement strand
CCAATCAATTAACAGTAATAAGTCAGTATTGTCATGTGAGGTTTAAGCCTTTGTAAAATTCATTATCAAATCTTTCACCAGGTGGCTTACTAGTCGTGAAGGGCTACTCAGGTTCCTCGTGGGCCCAGCTGAAGTGGAGATGTCCATATTGTGACAAATGGAACTGCTCACTATCTTTATGACTTATTGCTGTCCTGTCATTATTGTCTCAGTTTAACAACGGAAGATCATTACTGTGAAATATTGTAGTATTTTTAATGATTGATCCAAAA
>NW_013728174.1:0-272 GCF_000517525.1 Limulus polyphemus | reverse complement strand
AATAAACCATAATATTATACTAGCATACAGGAATAAACCGTAATAATAAACTAACATACAGAAATAAACCATAATAATAAACTAGGGTACAGGAATAAACCATAATAATGAACTAGCATACAGGAATAAACTATAATAATAAACTAGCATACAGGAATAAACCATAATAATAAACTAGCATACAGGAATAAACCATAATAATAAACTAGCATACACGAATAAACCATAATAATAAACTAGGGTACACGAATAAACCATAATAATAAACTAGC
>NW_013728173.1:0-272 GCF_000517525.1 Limulus polyphemus | reverse complement strand
ATAATTATAAGATGTCCAGAACTACGTATGGACAGGATATGATAGTTTCTACAACTACAAGATGTCCAGAACTACATATGGACAGGCTATGATAGTTTATACAACTATGATAGTTTATATAATTGTAAGATGTCCAGAACTACATATGGACAGGGTATGATAGTTTATATAATTATAAGATGTCCAGAACTACATATGGACAGGATATGATAGTTTATATAATTATAAGGTGTCCAGAACTACGTATGGACAGGGTATGATAGTTTATACAA
>NW_013728172.1:0-272 GCF_000517525.1 Limulus polyphemus | reverse complement strand
TATATATATATATATATATATAGATGAGTAGAAGAATAATATTTACTATAGATTTTATGTATCATATAAACTACAATGTTATGGTAAAGCTATATACCGGTCGCCACTTTGAAATTGCTATATGTATTTTTGTTTTTAGCGTTACAATATAATGATGATTTGTTGACTTTGGATGTTTGTGGATTTTATATGAACGGCTATGCAATTGTTTAAGCTATATTTCATACATAATTGTTTCCAGATTTAATCTCACAGCACCTACTTGTTACAAA
>NW_013728171.1:0-272 GCF_000517525.1 Limulus polyphemus | reverse complement strand
GCTTCGAAGCATGAAATACAAGTGTTTCTACAGTGCTTCGAAGCATGAAATACAAGTGTTTATACAATGCTTCGAAGCATGAAATACAAGTGTTTCTACAGTGCTTCGAAGCATGAAATACAAGTGTTTCTACAGTGCTTCGAAGCATGAAATACAAGTGTTTCTACAGTGCTTCGAAGCATGAAATACAAGTGTTTCTACAGTGCTTCGAAGCATGAAATACAAGTGTTTCTACAGTGCTTCGAAGCATGAAATACAAGTGTTTATACAAT
>NW_013728170.1:0-272 GCF_000517525.1 Limulus polyphemus | reverse complement strand
TTTTTCAGTCAGTAGAGGGCCAGTCATTGTATCAGTCGAGTAACACAACAGATTTAACCACTAATGGTAATATGACAAACGTACAATACAATTTCACTGCTAGTCGAAACTTGAAAGTGAAAAGAGCGATAATTTGTTAAGATAGACCAAGAAGTACAAGTGATATTAGACAGTATTTTTAGGATGAAATAAAGTAGTTAGTTATCGTTACCTGGACTAGACTTCCATTTCTTTTCTCCATATAATTCAAAAGAACCCACTAACGAAAAACC
>NW_013728169.1:0-272 GCF_000517525.1 Limulus polyphemus | reverse complement strand
TAACCGTCTTCAGACCATATCAAATATATAAAATAATAAAATTTAACCGTCTTCAGACCATATCAAATATATAAATAATCAAAATGTAACCGTCTTCAGACCATATCAAATATATAAATAATCAAAATTTAACCGTCTTCAGACCATATCAAATATATAAATAATCCAAAATTTAACCGTCTTCAGACCATATCAAATATATAAATAATCAAAATGTAACGGTCTTCAGACCATATCAAATATATAAATAATTAAAATGTAACCGTCTTCAG
>NW_013728168.1:0-272 GCF_000517525.1 Limulus polyphemus | reverse complement strand
ATTTTATTGATCCTCTAAATCTTATTTATAAATGACTTGTATCAAATTGATAAAGGTCAACTTGATTTAGTTCACATGCCATATTAATTGTGATTCTTGTAATGTGATGATATAAATAATTTCTCAACCACTGCTGTGTCTGTTATATTTCAGCTGGCCCATCAGTGTAACCTAATATTTCACAATATCTATCATATCCAGTCTCACAAGGCCTTTTGTGGTTGACATATTGTTAGAAATTCTTCTTTACTTTCACTGATAAGTATTTACAG
>NW_013728167.1:0-272 GCF_000517525.1 Limulus polyphemus | reverse complement strand
GTGAGGTTAGGGTATACAATATGGCGGGGGTAGTAATACTTGCCCAGTCATTTTTGACGAAGAACATCGAAAGCCAGCACGGGCCCCATTGAAACATTCTCGCCGGTCTCCCTTTCTCTCTCAATGAATTCATAAACAAGCAAAAATGACAGCAGCAGCTCACAATATAAGTGTAGAAACGTTAATAAAGTAACAACAAATATCTTTTAAACCTATAAAGTAACAAATATATACTAATTATTAATCACATTATCAACTCAATAATTCTTTAT
>NW_013728166.1:0-272 GCF_000517525.1 Limulus polyphemus | reverse complement strand
GTTACCAGATACGCTTCCAATCAGTTTTTATATAGCCCAAACTACACATGTTACCAGATACGCTTCCAATCAGTTTGTATATAGCCCAAACTGCACATGTTACCAGATACGCTTCCAATCGGTTTGTATATAGCCCAAACTGCACATGTTACCAGATACGCTTCCAATACAAACTGATATAGTCCAAACTGCACATGTTACCAGATACGCTTCCAATCAATTTGTATATAGCCCAGACTACACATGTTACCAGATACGATTCCAATCAGTTT
>NW_013728165.1:0-272 GCF_000517525.1 Limulus polyphemus | reverse complement strand
GACAGTGGTTGATCTTGACCAGCTATGTTCCCTTTAAACTCGAAAGTGGTTGGTCTTGATCAGCTACGTTCCCTCTATACTTGGCAATGGTTGATCTTGATCAACTACGTTCCCTTTATACTCGGCAGTGATTGGTCTTGACCAGCTATGTTCCCTCTATTACCGGCAGAGGTTGATCTTGACCAGCTACGTTCCCTCTGTACTTAGCATCGGTTGGTCTTGACCAGCTACGCTCCCTTTAAACTCGGCAGTGGTTGATCTTGACCAGCTAT
>NW_013728164.1:0-272 GCF_000517525.1 Limulus polyphemus | reverse complement strand
CTCCGAAAACTTTTTTCAAAAAATCTCGAAAAAAAGTGAAAGGAATCTGCGTTTCATGTATTATAGAGAGTGAAACTGCGAATATACAACACAAAACTGCGCGATATATCAATGCGGCGGGCGGTGCGGATAAGTTAGACTGCGCTACTCCCCACAATGATATTACGACGGTTCATAACGTGCTGTATATCGCAGAATATTTTGTCTGAAAAGGGGAAGGGAAAATAAAATTTCACTATTGAAAATACTGGATATACATGCTATTATTACAA
>NW_013728163.1:0-272 GCF_000517525.1 Limulus polyphemus | reverse complement strand
AAAGTTGCTGCTAACAGAACTACAAGATATTTGTTTATATAGAGAGTTGCTGCTAACAGAACTACAAGATATTTGTTTATATAGAGAGTTGCTGCTAACAGAACTACAAGATATTTGTTTATATAGAAAGTTGCTGCTAACAGAACTACAAGATATTTGTTTATATAGAGAGTTGCTACTAACAGAACTACAAGATATTTGTTTATACAGAAAGTTGCTGATAACAGAACTACAATATATTTGTTTATATAGAAAGTTGCTGCTAACAGAAC
>NW_013728162.1:0-272 GCF_000517525.1 Limulus polyphemus | reverse complement strand
GGGTTCTAATGGTTTATAGAAATAACCTGGAATAAGCTGTGAAGGGTTCTAATGGTTTATAGAAATAACCTGGAATAAGCCGTGAAGGGTTCTAATGGTTTATAGAAATAACCTGGAATAAGCCGTGAAGGGTTCTAATGGTTTATAGAAATAACCTGGAATAAGCCGTGGAGGGTTCTAATGGTTTATACAAATACATTGGAATAAGCCGTGGAGGGTTCTAATGGTTTATACAAATACATTGGAATAAGCCGTGGAGGGTTCTAATGGTT
>NW_013728161.1:0-272 GCF_000517525.1 Limulus polyphemus | reverse complement strand
GTCTTCTAACAACAATGTAGTAAACCAACAATATTGATACGTGTGTGTCTTCTAACAACAATGTAGTAAACCAACAATATTGATACATGCGTCTCTTCTAACAACAATGTAGTAAACCAGCAATATTCATACACGCGTCTCTTCTAACAACAATGTAGTAAACCAACAATATTGATACATGCGTCTCTTCTAACAACAATGTAGTAAACCAACAATATTGATACATGCGTCTCTTCTAACAACAATGTAGTAAACCAACAATATTGATACAC
>NW_013728160.1:0-272 GCF_000517525.1 Limulus polyphemus | reverse complement strand
GTGAAGGTTTATTTTCTATTGGTGGCAGAGCTCAGCTACTATATTTATATTAGTAATATGAAGTTGTTGAGGGTTTCCTTTCTCTTCATTTCAGAGCTCAGCTAATATATTGGAAATATGACGTTGGTGAGGGTTTACTTTCACTTTTTGGAAGAACTCAGCTACTATATTGGTAATATGAAGTTGGGAAGAGTTTACTTTCACTTCATTTTAGAGCTAAACTACTATATTGTTAATATGAAGTTGTTGAGAGTTTACTTTCACTTCGTGGT
>NW_013728159.1:0-272 GCF_000517525.1 Limulus polyphemus | reverse complement strand
CTACAATACTTATCTGTAGCAGACTAACTTAGCTACAATAGCTTATCTGTAGCAGACTAAACTTAGCTACAATACTTATCTGTAGCAGACTAAACTTAGCTACAATAGCTTATCTGTACCAGACTAAACCTTGCTACAATAGCTTATCTGTAGCAGACTAAACTTAGCTACACTAGCTTATCTGTAGCAGACTAAACTTAGCTACACTAGCTTATCTGTAGCAGACTAAACTTAGCTACAATAGCTTATCTGTAGCAGACTAAACCTAGCTG
>NW_013728158.1:0-272 GCF_000517525.1 Limulus polyphemus | reverse complement strand
ATTTTGAAAATATAAATAAGTTGAAGTTGATAACACCTAGATGGCAGCACATTAGCGTTGTAAGTCTACAGACATGCCGCTGTGCCATTGGGAGACAACTACACAAAGTACCATCTTTACTCTGCCCACCACGGGTATCGAAACCGGTTTCTAACGGTATAAGACCGCAGAGATACCGCTTAACTCGAAAACATTAATTATAGTGTTTTCTGTTTCTTTTTTGGTGTTGTTCAATTTGTTTTAACATTTGCCTAAGGTTTTACTGACGATTT
>NW_013728157.1:0-272 GCF_000517525.1 Limulus polyphemus | reverse complement strand
AGAACAAGATGGAAATGATATGTGAAAAATACCTCCCATTAACTTTCCAAATCTTGTCTCATATGACTTTGGAACTGTGACAGAAGAGATGCTGTGTGTGAATTTAATCTAAGATTCTTTTTGGCTTTTATGTCTGACATGCCGAGCATAAGCATGGGCCTGTTGGAAAGTGATGCAGGGGAAAAGAGTGGAATACCTGCAAAAAGTATCCCAGGCCAATTTCTGAGCCTTTCATGACTGCTGGAAACCATCTTATACGAAGATACTGTCGG
>NW_013728156.1:0-272 GCF_000517525.1 Limulus polyphemus | reverse complement strand
GGTTACTATGTATTTAGTTAGTACTAAGGTTACTATGTATTTAGTTAGTACTAAGGTTATTATGTATTTAGTTAGTGCTAAGGTTACTATGTATATAGTTAGTACTAAGGTTACTATGTATTTAGTTAGTGCTAAGGTTACTATGTGTTTAGTTAGTGCTAAGGTTATTATGTGTTTAGTTAGTGCTAAGGTTACTATGTATTTAGTTAGTGCTAAGGTTACTATGTATTTAGTTAGTGCTAAGGTTACTATGTATTTAGTAGTGCTAAGTT
>NW_013728155.1:0-272 GCF_000517525.1 Limulus polyphemus | reverse complement strand
TGTACTACAACACTGCAGCACGCCTATTTTAATGAACTTCATTGATGTAGTTCACCTATTTTCGAGTATTTCATCGCTGTAGTAATATTTCGTTCCTGTCATAATAACTCTTACTTTTCGAACCAATAATATCCCAGAATTTCTTTCAGGTTTGATAACAACACACAATTTTCACACAATCACATTTGTCTTTTAGTAATGATTACTATATTTTTAGTTAGTTGTAATTAAGAAATATTTCCTCTAAATGGCAACGTTTTTCGTTATATGAG
>NW_013728154.1:0-272 GCF_000517525.1 Limulus polyphemus | reverse complement strand
CCTATTACTTGAGCATTGTATCACCTAAAATGCCTATTACTTGAGCACTGAATCACCTAAAATGCCTATTACTTGAGCACTGAATCACCTAAAATGCCTATTACTTGAGCATTGAATCACCTAAAATGCCTATTACTTGAGCATTGAATCACCTAAAATGCCTATTACTTGAGCACTGAATCCCCTAAAATGCCTATTACTTGAGCATTTAATAACCTAAAATGCCTATTCCTACATATAGGTGATTCAATGCTCAAGCAATGGACAAATGT
>NW_013728153.1:0-272 GCF_000517525.1 Limulus polyphemus | reverse complement strand
GTGGATACCCACTTCAAGCTTTAGATTCAATAATAAATATTTATCAAACTCCACATACAGTTGTGGATACCCACTTCAGGCTTTAGATTGAATAATAAATATTTATTAAACTCCACATACAGTTGTGGATACCCACTTCAGGCTTTAGATTCAATAATAAATATTTATCAAACTCCACATACAGTTGTGGATACCCACTTCAGGCTTTAGATTGAATAATAAATATTTATTAAACTCCACATACAGCTGTGGATACCCACTTCAAGCTTTAG
>NW_013728152.1:0-272 GCF_000517525.1 Limulus polyphemus | reverse complement strand
AACTGTATAATTTATAAACATGTATGATGTGTACACACAGAACTGTATAATTTATAAATATGTATGATGTGTAAACACAGAACTGTATAATTTATAAATATGTATGATGTGTACACACAGAACTCTATAATTTATGAATATGTATGATGTGTACACACAGAACTGTATAATTTATGAATATGTATGATGTGTACACACAGAACTGTATAGTTTATAAATATGTATGATGTGTAAACACAGAACTGTATAGTTTATAAATATGTATGATGTGT
>NW_013728151.1:0-272 GCF_000517525.1 Limulus polyphemus | reverse complement strand
TTCGAGATTTCCAGGGAATACGTCTATTGTTGATATCAGTAAATAACGTTGTGGTTAAGAATGTAGTTGAGATTTCCTGGGAATACGTCTATTGTTGATATCAGTAAATAACGTTGTGGTTAAGAATGTAGTTGAGATTTCCTGGGAATACGTCTATTGTTGGTATCAGTAAATAACGTTGTGGTTAAGAGTGTAGTTGAGATTTCCTGGGAATACGTCTATTGTTGATATCAGTAAATAACGTTGTGGTTAAGAATGTAGTTGAGATTTCC
>NW_013728150.1:0-272 GCF_000517525.1 Limulus polyphemus | reverse complement strand
CACTTGCTTCACACGCTAACAGTTGTTGTTCATGAAAATTTACATGTGATTCTAAATGGCTATCAAACACTACACATCAGGCAGCGTTGGTTTAGGTTCTATGCTATTGTGCAGCTGTCACAATTATTCTGTTTTTTAGTTCCTGTACTAGTAGTTTTGAAGATATTCATTGTTTAACATATTCTTATTTGTCCACATATATTAGGTAGTCAAGATATTAATGTCGCATTTTGGAACACTTCCATTAACCACCACCCCAAAACATGCTTCAC
>NW_013728149.1:0-272 GCF_000517525.1 Limulus polyphemus | reverse complement strand
AGTACTAGCTACTATCCAAGCTGAGTGAATTGTAAGGTAACACTAGCTACTATCCCATCTGGATGAATTGTACTGGAATACAAGCTATTATCCAAGTTGAATGAATTGTAAAGTAACACTAGCTGCTATCCAAGCTGAATGAATTGTAAGGTAATACTAGCTACTATCCAAGCTAAACGAATTGCAAGGTAACACTAGCTACTGTCCAAGCTGAAGGAATTGTAAGGTAACATTAGCTACTATCCAAGCTGAATGATTTGTAAGGTAATACT
>NW_013728148.1:0-272 GCF_000517525.1 Limulus polyphemus | reverse complement strand
AAACTGGTTGTTTTTTTTGTCTCCAACACGTATATAAAAAAAACTGGTTGTTTTTTTTTGTCTCCAACACGTATATAAAAAAACTGGTTGTTTTTTGTCTCCAACACGTATATAAAAAAACTGGTTGTTTTTTGTCTCCAACACGTATATAAAAAACTGGTTGTTTTTTTGTCTCCAACACGTATATAAAACACTGGTTGTTTTTTGTCTCCAACAAGTATATAAAACACTGGTTGTTGGTTTTTTGTCTCCAACACGTATATAAAACACTG
>NW_013728147.1:0-272 GCF_000517525.1 Limulus polyphemus | reverse complement strand
ATTTTCTTTCTAAATATGTTTAATCCCCAACAATTTCTCAACAACATCCGTGTGAGAAATTTCAAAGAGAGCTTGTAAAACTTGTACTGTAAGCCTGAATATCGAAAAAATAATAGTAATCGTAACGTAATTAAAGGAAACGTTTTAAAACTCCAACATTTCATGCCCCACGGTCCTATTATCGTTACTAAGGATACTTACTGTAGTGCGTTACTAACGTCTTTGCTGTAGTTTGCCTTATGGTATCGCAATTAACGAAACATATAGTGCAC
>NW_013728146.1:0-272 GCF_000517525.1 Limulus polyphemus | reverse complement strand
TTGATTACAATTTCTTACACTTGTCATATTTACTTAACATACAGCATGATTACAACTACTTACACTTGTCATATTTACTTAACATACAGCACGATTGCAATTACTTACACTTGTCATATTTACTTAACATACTGCACGATTACAACTACTTACACTTGTCATGTTTACTTAACATACAGCACGATTACAATTACTTACACTTGTCATGTTTACTTAACATACAGCACGATTACAATTACTTACACTTGTCATATTTACTTAACATACAGCTT
>NW_013728145.1:0-272 GCF_000517525.1 Limulus polyphemus | reverse complement strand
CCTATTAAAATAAAACTAAACACCACTTTAAAAACAAAAGATATTGTCGAAGAGTATTTACTTAATAGTTACACATTGTTTTAAAATACATAACTAATATTCAGTAATTCAATTAATTAGATGTTTAAATAAAACGTATATAAATAGTACTTGAATTAGTAATACCTCTATCAAAATTAAATTTAATGAGGAAAACAAAACAAATCTTTAAAGTTCTGGTACACACACATATATATAAGCCGCCAGGACAGTAAACACTTGTACAAGTTTTT
>NW_013728144.1:0-272 GCF_000517525.1 Limulus polyphemus | reverse complement strand
GTTCTTATAATAAAATACATTTATATATCCTCATTACCTTTGGAGGAATTATATAAAAAGAAATTATTATTAAACTTTGTGTATATGGCCTTGAATAAGATGCACGTAAACTTGTTCTGATTATTTTATCTTCAATAATTAATTTATGTATACCCTAATAACATACACGTAATTATCAACGTCCTGATAATTGTTATACAAGGTTGGATGCTACGTTGTGTAATGACAAATACGTGGGACGAAGAACCAGGTTCGAGTCGCCCGATAGTTTA
>NW_013728143.1:0-273 GCF_000517525.1 Limulus polyphemus | reverse complement strand
GAAATAATGTTTAAAGACTGGTACCTAAAGAGGTTCCACATTAGTAACAATAAAAAAATGTTTTAAGACTGGTACCTAAAGAGGTTCCACATTAGTAACAATAAAAAAATGTTTTAAGACTGGTACCTAAAGAGGTTCCAAATTAGTAACAATAAGAGAAACATGTTTTAAGACTGGTATCTAAAGAGGTTCCAGATTAATAACAGTGAAATAATGTTTAAAGACTGGTACCTAAAGAGGTTCCACATTAGTAACAATAAAAAAATGTTTTAA
>NW_013728142.1:0-273 GCF_000517525.1 Limulus polyphemus | reverse complement strand
ACAAGATATGGCAACTTCAAGTGAAGTTATTATGTGACAAAATATGGCAACTTCAAGTGAAGTTATTATGTGACAAAGTATGGCAACTTCAAGTGAAGTTATTATATGAAAAATATGGCAACTTCAAGTGAAGTTATTATGTGACAAAATAGGGCATCTTCAAGTGAAGTTATTATGTGACAAAATATGGCAACTTCAAGTGAAGTTATTATGTGACAAAATATGGCAACTTCAAGTGAAGTTATTATGTGACAAAATATGGCAACTTCAACT
>NW_013728141.1:0-273 GCF_000517525.1 Limulus polyphemus | reverse complement strand
GTAACATGTATGCACAGGCTACCCGTAAAATTCGAATTGAGTTCTAGCATGTATGCACAGGCTACCCGTAAAATTCGAGTTTAGTTGTAGCATGTATGTACAGGCTACCCGTAAAATTCGAGTTGAGTTGTAGCATGTATGCACAGGCTACCCGTAAAATTCGAGTTGAGTTGTAACATGTATGCACAGGCTACCCGTAAAATTCGAGTTGAGTTGTAGCATGTATGCACAGGCTACCCGTAAAATTCGAGTTGAGTTGTAGCATGTATGCAC
>NW_013728140.1:0-273 GCF_000517525.1 Limulus polyphemus | reverse complement strand
TTATTTGTTGGGTTTTTCATACTGGTATAAAATCAGCACTTGATGAATCATAAGTCATATTAAAGTATTCTTGCGCTGACCGACCTTATTTGTTGGGTTTTCATACTGGTATAAAATCAGCACTTGATGAATCATAAGTCATATTAAAGTATTCTTGCTGACCGACCTAATTTGTTGGTTTTTTCATACTGGTATAAAATCAGCACTTGATGAATCATAAGTCATGTTAAAGTATTCTTTGTTGATCGACCTAACTTGTTGGTTTTTTCATAA
>NW_013728139.1:0-273 GCF_000517525.1 Limulus polyphemus | reverse complement strand
AACAATAGATTGGTTAATTGGACATTAGATGGGTTAATTGGACAACAGATTGGTTAATTGGACAATATATTAGTTAATTGGACAATAGATTGATTAATTGGACAATAAATTGGTTAATTGGACAATAGATTGGTTAACTGGACAATAGATTGATTAATTGGACAATAGATTGGTTAACTGGACAATAGATTGATTAATTTGACATTAGATTGGTTAATTGGACAATAAATTGGTTAATTGGACAATAGATTGGTTAACTGGACAATAGATTAA
>NW_013728138.1:0-273 GCF_000517525.1 Limulus polyphemus | reverse complement strand
AACTGGTTACTATTGTGGTATGATTTGGCATGGATACCTAACTGGTTACTATTGTGGTATGATTTGGCATGGATACCTAACTGGTTACTATTGGGATGTGATTTGACATTGTTACCTTACTGGTTACTATTGTGGTATGATTTGGCACAGTTACCTGACTGGTTACTATTATGGTATGATTTGGCATGGTTACCTACCTGGATACTATTGTGGTATGATTTGGCATGGTTACCTAAATGGTTACTATTGTGGTATGATTTGGCATAGTTACCT
>NW_013728137.1:0-273 GCF_000517525.1 Limulus polyphemus | reverse complement strand
TTTGTATATTGTACTATATTAAAATCATCTTAACATGTTCAGTGCTATTGTTGCAATATACTCAATGTACAGTTGATGTATATATACAATATTTACAATGACAGAGTAGGAAATGTATTACAATATTTGATATTGTACATATTAAAATCATATTAACGTGTTCAGTGCTATTGTTGCAATATACTCAATGTACAGTTGATGTATATATACAATATTTACAATGACAGAGTAGGAAATGTATTACAATATTTGATATTGTACATTTTAAAATCG
>NW_013728136.1:0-273 GCF_000517525.1 Limulus polyphemus | reverse complement strand
CACATTTGTAAACATAATCTGTTTTAGTTTATTCGATTTAAATAACAACCGTTTCGGAACTCAAGCCCCAGTTTTAGCACATTTTGTAAACATAATCTGTTTTAGTTTATTCGATTTAAATAACAACCGTTTCGGAACTCAAGCCCCAGTTTTAGCACATTTTGTAAACATTTATTCATTTTGTTCAGTTTAAATAACTATCGTTTTCGGGGTTTATGCATCACTTTTAACAACTTTTGTAAACATAATGTATCTGATGATGACAAAACCTTG
>NW_013728135.1:0-273 GCF_000517525.1 Limulus polyphemus | reverse complement strand
ACTGATATGATATGTTTTGTACTGGGAGAATGTTATAATATTATAGAGACTGATATGATATGTTTTATACTGGGAGAATGTTCTAATATTACAGAGACTGAGATCATAGGTTTCACACTGGGAGAATGTTTTAACCTTATCGAGACTGATATGATATGTTTTATACTGGGAGAATGTTTTAATATTATAGAGACTGATATTATATGTTTTATAACTGGGAGAATGTTTTAATATTATAGAGACTGATATGATATGTTTTATACTGGGAGAATG
>NW_013728134.1:0-273 GCF_000517525.1 Limulus polyphemus | reverse complement strand
TCGAAAAGTAAAAGAAGGTGATGTTTTAACCTTTATAGACATATTAATATGTAATGAATATTTCAGAAAATGTACACAGTTGAATGTACTTTACCAAACAGTAAGTTAAATTAAATCGTTTATTATACTCAATTTTAAATTTTACTAAAGTATTAATTCGATTTTATTATATAAAAATATTATTATTTAAAACATCTCTTAGATGTCACCACTGTTGATGTTTACTCGTATTCAGGGTTTTTACAATGTGTAAACTTTGGCTTATGCAGATTC
>NW_013728133.1:0-273 GCF_000517525.1 Limulus polyphemus | reverse complement strand
TTATGGTATTACTGCAGACATGCTCATATCTTGACTATGTTTTGGCGTTACTGCAGACATGCTCGTATCTTGATATGTTATGGTGTTACTGCAGATATGCTCATATCTTGACATGTTTTGGCGTTACTGCAGACATGCTGGTATCTTGATATGTTATGGTGTTACTGAAAGACATACTCATATCTTGATATGTTAATGTGTTGTGGTGGTGTTGGAGACATACTCACATATTGGTATATCATAATGTTGTTGCAGGCATGCTCACATCTTGAT
>NW_013728132.1:0-273 GCF_000517525.1 Limulus polyphemus | reverse complement strand
AGTTATGTCACATTAATTGGAAACTGCCACATTGAGGATTCGTCATTTCTAGAGTTCACTACTGTACTTTGGTTCTCTGCGACTATTTCAGAGAGTTTTCTAACAGTAGACGATCACCATAGTAGATTTCTCTGGTTTATTCTACAGATTTTCGTACTTTGCTGAAATTGTGTGTGTGTGTGTGTGTGTGTGTGTGTGTGTGTGTGTGTGTGTGTGTGTGTGTGTGTGTGTGTGTGTGTGTGTGTGTGTGTGTGTGTGTGTGTGTGTGTGTGT
>NW_013728131.1:0-273 GCF_000517525.1 Limulus polyphemus | reverse complement strand
ACACCAATAGAAGTAATTTTATATATTCTTATTTGTTTGAAATGTTGACCTCTTTTCTTTTTCATAGTATTCAAGAAAAGAAGAAAAAAAGTCGCTTGGGCAAATTTTGTCTCTCTTTTTTTTTTCCTTCGTTGAACCAGCACAAAATCCGGGATTCTATTCTCCGTGGTGGTTGGAGCGCAGGTAACCAAATGAGCAGCTCTGGGCTCAAAAACAACAGAAACGTAATTGTTTTACTGTGATACATTTTTCTCCATATACTAGTACATCATG
>NW_013728130.1:0-273 GCF_000517525.1 Limulus polyphemus | reverse complement strand
GGTATGTTTCACTTAAATCTTGGGCCAGGTGTGGCCCAGTGATTAATGTGCTGCTGGTCTATGGATCCGTGGATTTCTTGTTTGTGGCCAGGTGTGGCCCAGTGATTAATGTGCTGCTGGTCTATGGATCCGTGGATTTCTTGTTTGTGGCCAAGTGTGGCCCAGTGATTAATGTGCTGCTGGTCTATGGATCCGTGGATTTCTTGTTTGTGTCCAAGTGTGGCCCAGTGATTAATGTGCTGCTGGTCTATGGATCCGTGGATTTACTTGTTT
>NW_013728129.1:0-273 GCF_000517525.1 Limulus polyphemus | reverse complement strand
GTAATTTAGTCTAAAAAATGTGAAATTTCGAGAAGACTTATTTTATATTCTAGCTTGTCAATACCAGTAATTTGAGTTTCTAATTCATTCGAAACTATAAACTTTTGACTTCATGAACATCTAATTTGAACCAGTGCTGCATTAAACACACCACGTGAAAAAAATAAATAAATGTTTATCTGTTTTTTGTAATATTTGCTTTTAAATTAAGAAATTGAGTAATATATATATATATAGTACTAAAATTTGAATTATGATCTACAGTTTAATACT
>NW_013728128.1:0-273 GCF_000517525.1 Limulus polyphemus | reverse complement strand
CACGAACCTATCAACTGATTTGGGCTGATAAGGAAGTAAAAAAATATCAACAATTATACTAAAATATCAACTGATTTGGGCTGGTAAGGAGTAAAAAATAGTCAACAATTATACTAAAATAATCAACTGATTTGAGCTGGAAAGGAAGTAAAAAAATGTCAACAATTACTCTAACATATCAACTGATTTGGGCTGGTAAGGAAGTAAAAAATGTCAACAATTATACTAACATATCAACTGATTTGGGCTGGTAGGAAGTAAAAAATAGTCAAC
>NW_013728127.1:0-273 GCF_000517525.1 Limulus polyphemus | reverse complement strand
AGAAACACCTATCCACAATCCGATCAGACGAAAAATAGATTCACGTAGAAACACCTATCCACAATAGGATCAGACGAAAAACGATTGACGTAGAAACACCTATCCACAATCCGATCAGACGAAAAACGATTGACGTAGAAACACCTATCCACAATAGGATCAGACGAAAAACGATTGACGTAGAAACACCTATCCACAATAGGATCAGACGAAAAACGATTGACGTAGAAACACCTATCCACAATAGGATCAGACGAAAAACGATTCACGTAG
>NW_013728126.1:0-273 GCF_000517525.1 Limulus polyphemus | reverse complement strand
TAGTCTAAGAAGGCCTAAAACGACAGTTATGAAAGTCGAAAAAATCGAGTGGAAGAAAACTAAATAACACGTTTTCAAAGTCAAAAATATCTAGTGGAAAACTGATGAAAAAGGACCCTTATCAATGTCAACAAAATTTGGAGGAAGGAAGATCAAAAGTCCGTTATAAGAGTCGACAAAATATAGTTTAAGAAGGATTAAAAATACCTTTATGAGAGTCATTAAAATATAGTGTAAGAAAGACTAAAAATACCGCTATCAAAGCAAAGATAA
>NW_013728125.1:0-273 GCF_000517525.1 Limulus polyphemus | reverse complement strand
TAGATGATTATGATCTAGTCTGGTATCTGATGGTAGATGATTATGATCTAGTCTGATTACCTGATGGTAGATGATTATGATCTAGTCCGATTACCTGATGGTAGATGATTGTGATCTAGTCTGATACCTGATGGTAGATGGTTGTGATATAGTCTGATTACCTGATGGTAGATGATTGTGATCTAGTCTGATACCTGATGGTAGATGATTGTGATCTAGTCTGATTACCTGATGGTAGATGGTTATGATCTTGTCTGATTACCTGATGGTAGA
>NW_013728124.1:0-273 GCF_000517525.1 Limulus polyphemus | reverse complement strand
GATGTAGAAGGACTCTATATAGATATACATATATATGAGGTAGAAGGACTCTATAATGATATGCAGATATATAATGTAGAAGGACTCTATAATGATATACAGATATATTACGTAGAAATACTTTATATAGATATACAGATATATAATGTAGAAGGATTTTATAATGATATAAACATATATGATGTAGAAGGACTCTATAATGATATAAAGATATATTATGTAGAAATACTTTATATAGATATACAGATATATTATGTAGAAATACTTTATATA
>NW_013728123.1:0-273 GCF_000517525.1 Limulus polyphemus | reverse complement strand
TCTCATCACATGGACATTAAGGTGTAAAATTGTACATTTATAATATATGATATCAGACCTATTTTAAATATCTATATCAAGGTATCTCTCATCACATTGACATTAAGGTGTAAAATTCTACATTTACAATATATGATATCAGACCTATTTTAAATATCTATATCAAGGTATCTCTCATCACATTGACATTAAGGTGTAAAATTCTACATTTATAATATATGATATCAGACCTATTTTAAATATCTATATCAAGGTATCTCTCATCACATTGAC
>NW_013728122.1:0-273 GCF_000517525.1 Limulus polyphemus | reverse complement strand
GATTTTTACAACTATTTGACTGACTAATGGAATAAAAGATTTTTACAATTATTTGACTGACTAATGGAATGAAGCTTTTTATAATTATTTGACTGACTAATGGAATGAAGATTTTTACAACTATTTGACTGACTAATTGAATGAAGATTTTTGCAATTGTTTGACTGACTAATGGAATGAATATTTGTACAATTATTTAACTGGCTAATGGAATGAATATTTTTCCAATTATTTGACTGGCTAATGGAATGAATATTTTTCCAATTATTTGAC
>NW_013728121.1:0-273 GCF_000517525.1 Limulus polyphemus | reverse complement strand
TTAGAGTTAGTTAGGAACAACCAAGGTCTTGTGTTAGAGTTAGTTAGTTAGGTAACAACCAAGGTCTTGTGTTAGAGTTAATTAGGAACAACCAAGGTCTTGTGTTAGAGTTAATTAGGAACAACCAAGGACTTGTGTTAGAGTTAGTTAGGTAACAACCAAGGTCTTGTGTTAGAGTTAGTTAGGTAACAACCAAGGACTTGTGTTAGAGATAGTTAGGTAACAACCAAGGGCTTGTGTTAGAGTTAGTTAGGTAACAACCAAGGACTGGTG
>NW_013728120.1:0-273 GCF_000517525.1 Limulus polyphemus | reverse complement strand
GGAGAAATTTAGAATAGTGCTAGCACTGATTATAAATATGACTACTTGGAGAAATTTAGAATAGTGCTAGCACTGACTATAAATATGACTTGTGAAAATTTAGAATACTGCTAGCACTGATTATAAATATGACTACTTGGAGAAATTTAGAATAGTGCTAGCACTGATTACAAATATGACTACTTGGAGAAATTTAGAATAGTGCTAGCACTGAATATAAATATGACTTGTAGAAATTTAGAATAGTGCTAGCACTGATTATAAATATGACTT
>NW_013728119.1:0-273 GCF_000517525.1 Limulus polyphemus | reverse complement strand
CTTTACTACATTTCATGCAGACTTACTTACTATATATGCTAAAAATGTCTACACAGGTTATTAGATACTTTACTACATTTCATGCAGACTTTCTTACTTACTATATGTGACTAAAAATGTCTACACAGGTTATTAGATACTTTACTACATTTCATGCAGACTTACTTACTTACTATATGTGACTAAAAATGTCTACACAGGTTATTAGATACTTTACTACATTTCATGCAGACTTACTTACATAATAACTGAATATAAAACTATTATCCTGTG
>NW_013728118.1:0-273 GCF_000517525.1 Limulus polyphemus | reverse complement strand
AAGAATAGCAGTATAGCAGTGAACGGTTATTTATGTTATTTTATTTAGAAAACCAGGAATGTGTTAAGAAAAAAATAACATAAATAACCGTTCACTGCTATACTGCTATCCATTTAGAAAACCAGGAATGTGTTAAGAAGGTTAGCAGTATAGCAGTGAATGGTTATTTATGTTATTTTAATTAGAAAACCAGGAATGTGTTATGACGGATAGCAGTATAGCAGTGAACGGTTATTTATGTTATTTTATTTAGAAAACCAGGAACGTGTTAAG
>NW_013728117.1:0-273 GCF_000517525.1 Limulus polyphemus | reverse complement strand
GGAAGAAAACGTCAAAATTAAATAAACATTTACAACTAAAACACAACAGCTAGTGATACAATTCATAACGCCAGACTATACCCCCACTTTCAAACTACGACTAATATCACAATCACGCGCGTGACTTCTTATTAATAATATTAGTCACCAGAATAACCAATAATAACTTCAAACCTTTTTCAAATTCTTAACCACCTGGTGTTTACTTATATTTTAAATAATTAAAATTATTGGTATTGTATTGTTTGTAATTAAGCACAAAGCTACATAATG
>NW_013728116.1:0-273 GCF_000517525.1 Limulus polyphemus | reverse complement strand
GACAACAAAGACATTAGTGTAAAGTGAAACACAGGTTCTACAACTGACAACAAAGGATGTTGGTAGAAAGTAAAACACAGGTTCGGTAAAAAGTGAAACACAGGTTTTACATCTGACAACAAATGATGTTGGTAGAAAGTAAAACAAAGGTTCCACAACTGACAATACAAGACATTAGAATAAAGTAAAACACAGATTCTACATCTGACAACAAAGGATGTTAATAGAAAGTAAAACACAGGTTCCAAAACTGACAACAAAAGACATTAGTGT
>NW_013728115.1:0-273 GCF_000517525.1 Limulus polyphemus | reverse complement strand
CCAAAACACCAGCCATTATGCTGGAACAATGACCCAAAACACCAGCCATTAGGATGCTGGAACAACGACCAAAACACCATCCATTAGGATGCTGGAACAAAGACCAAAACAACAGCCATTAGGATGCTGGAACAACAACCAAAACACCAGCCATTAGGACACTGGAAACAACGACCAAAACACCATCCATTAGGATGCTGAAACAACGACCAAAACACCATCCATTAGGATGCTGAAACAACGACCAAAACACCATCCATTAGGATGCTGAAA
>NW_013728114.1:0-273 GCF_000517525.1 Limulus polyphemus | reverse complement strand
TATCCTTGTAGATTTATTTATTTATTTTTTCTAACATGAAAGACGACATTAAAATGTAATTATGAAGCTGTTGACAACCAGTGCATATATTCAAACATCTATTAATTAATAATTTGTTTTAAAAATCAGTTTACAAACATCAGTAACTTCGTGATTACACAAGTATCAGTGTTATTTTGTTTTTCACAATCATGTGAGAGCGTGCTCGTCAGATATTAATGAATAATGATCCATTGTTTCACAACGTTACCGACAACAGTTACTGATAAAATT
>NW_013728113.1:0-273 GCF_000517525.1 Limulus polyphemus | reverse complement strand
AAAGACCCCATTAGCCTTAACTGAAACAGTGCACACAGCTTAAAAACCCCATTAGTCTTAACTGAAACATTGCACGCAGCTTAAAGACCCCATTAGTCTTAACTGAAACAGTGCACACAGCTTAAGGACCCCATTAGTCTTAACTGAAACGGTGCACACAGCTTAAAGACCCCATTAGTCTTAACTGAAACAGTGCACACAGCTTAAAGACCCCCATTAGTCTTAACTGAAACAATGCACGCAGCTTAAGGACCCCATTAGCCTTAACTGAAA
>NW_013728112.1:0-273 GCF_000517525.1 Limulus polyphemus | reverse complement strand
CCTATGACACCCACCAACTACTACAGGACCTAGACACCCACCAACTACTACAGGACCTATGACACCCACCAACTACTACAGGACCTACGACACCCACCAACTACTACAGGACCTATGACACCCACCAACTACTACAGGACCTATGACAACCACCAACTACTACTATACCTATGACACCCACCAACTACTACTGTACCTATGATACCCACCAACTACTACAGGACCTATGACAACCACAAACTATTACAGGACCTAAGACACCCACCAACTACT
>NW_013728111.1:0-273 GCF_000517525.1 Limulus polyphemus | reverse complement strand
GGAAGTTGTGTGAGGTAAGTGTTCAGTTCTGTGGATAGGTGAACAGAGTTTCTCAAGTATTTATTTTGTTTGGAAGTTGTGTGAGGTAACAGTTCTGTGGACAGGTGAACAGAGTTTCTCAAGTATTTATTTTGTTTGGAAGTTGTGTGAGGTAATAGTTCTGTGGACAGGTGAACAGAGTTTCTCAAGTATTTATTTTGTTTGGAAGTGTGTGAGGTAAGTGTTCAGTTCTGTGGATAGGTGAACAGAGTTTCTCAAGTGTTTATTTTGTTT
>NW_013728110.1:0-273 GCF_000517525.1 Limulus polyphemus | reverse complement strand
AATTGTTGGTTCCATCTATAACAATCCATTGTCGTTCATACCCACTTTAATTGTTGGTTCCATCTATAACAATCCATTGTTGTTTATACCCACTTTAATTGTTGGTTCCATCTATAACAATCCATTATCGTTCATACCCACTTTAATTGTTGGTTCCATCTATAAAATCCATTGTCGTTCATACCCACTTTAATTGTTGGTTTTATCTATAACTATCCATTGTTATTTATATCCACTTTAATTGTTGGTTTTATCTATAACTATCCATTGTCG
>NW_013728109.1:0-273 GCF_000517525.1 Limulus polyphemus | reverse complement strand
GCACCTACAGTAAGAACCTGACCATTCCTAGTGTTTACGCCTGTCTCTTGGGTCTTGCAGTTTCTTTAGATGATTTGACCTCACACCTATTTAATATGGTATTTCCTATGTACAGCATGGCTTGAATTATTGCTCTAGCCACACTATATGTACATGCTCTGCGTACTTCCTGAAATATACAGGTTGGTTGAGTAGTCATTACATCCAGCCTACCCACTTGACACTTAGACCATGCAAGAGGTACTTTGGACAGTACCTGTTGCCGTAGCACTT
>NW_013728108.1:0-273 GCF_000517525.1 Limulus polyphemus | reverse complement strand
AGTCAAGAAGGATCTAATGCTAACGTTTTGGTCAGTCAAGAAGGATCTAATGCTAATGTTTTGGTGAGTTAAGAAAGATCTAATGCTAATGTTTTGGTAAGTCAAGAAGGATCTAATGCTAATATTTGGTCAGTCAAGAAGGATCTAATGCTAATGTTTTAGTGAATCAAGAAGGATCTAATGCTAATGTTTTGGTCAGTCAAGAAGGATCTAATGCTAACGTTTTGGTGAGTTAAGAAGGATCTAATGCTAATGTTTTGGTGAGTCAAGAAG
>NW_013728107.1:0-273 GCF_000517525.1 Limulus polyphemus | reverse complement strand
ACACAGTGTGGGGGAAGGCACAGAAATGTCGTATATATATATACCTCAGATAGTACGTTAGCACTCTCTATAGAGTAATGCAAAAAAACATGGTCACCACTATTAGAATACTACATAAACTCAGCTGAAGTTTCAACTCCAACGGCCACCATAAGGCTGATATGAAGAGTTGTTTCTTGATTTATACCAACTTCTTACTTTGACCCGTGACTTTTCAACTTTAGCCCATAAAACACTTCTGTGATCAATGACTGTCAATCAATTAATCACGTG
>NW_013728106.1:0-273 GCF_000517525.1 Limulus polyphemus | reverse complement strand
GCTTTTTCTATGAAGGACTTCGTAGTGCCTTAGTGTGTGTGTGTGATTTTTCATGAAGGACTTCTTAGTGCCTTAGTGTGTGTGTGTGTGTGTGGTTTTTCATGAAGGTGGGTCATTCAGATAAAAATCTGAATATAGATGTAGGAAGTTTCAGTTAGTTACAGTAATGGGTAATTATACCTTTAATCTATTATCATGATCTGTATAATACCCTGTAGAAAAACAAAACAGAACATAATAATTATAAAGCTTTATGATGCTTTCCAGTTACTA
>NW_013728105.1:0-273 GCF_000517525.1 Limulus polyphemus | reverse complement strand
ACAGTATCATTTTCGATATATTGCGGTTCTATTTGGCAGCGACGCCTGCATTGTTGGACAGTATCATTTTCGATATCCTACACTTCTAGTTTGTGGTAATGAGACCTATACTGTTGAACGGTATAATCTTATTTTACTAGTTTGTTGTTAAACAATATCATTATAGATATGTTGACAGCTAAATAATGACAGCTAAAACAACTCAACAAATCCCAACATTTCTCATCCGATATCAACCAAGTAATGACAACTAGAACAAGTTAACAAACTTAT
>NW_013728104.1:0-273 GCF_000517525.1 Limulus polyphemus | reverse complement strand
GTAACAGATGAACAGATATTTGATAAGTATAACAGACATACAGATATTTGATAAGTGTAACAGATGACACAGATATTTGATAAGTATAACAGATATCCAGATATTTGATAAGTATAACAGATATCCAAATATTTGATAAGTGTAACAAATGAACAGATATTTGATAAGTATAACAGATAACCAGATATGTGATAAGTGTAACAGATAACCAGATATTTGTTAAGTGTAAAGGATGAACAGATATTTGATAAGTATAACGGATATCCAGATATT
>NW_013728103.1:0-273 GCF_000517525.1 Limulus polyphemus | reverse complement strand
AAACATACAGTATTTCTATCCACTACTAGCATTGTTCATGCAGTAAACATACAATATTTCTATTCACAACTAGCATTGTTCATGCAGTAAACATACAATATTTCTATTCACAACTAGCATTGTTCATGCAGTAAACATACAATATTTCTATCCACAACTAACATTGGTCGTGCAGTAAACATACAGTATTTATTTCCACAATTACATTGTTCCTGCAGTAAACATACAATATTTCTATCCACAACTAGCATTGTTTGTGCAGTAAACATACAG
>NW_013728102.1:0-273 GCF_000517525.1 Limulus polyphemus | reverse complement strand
CACTCATATAACATGCAGTAAGAATAAGTTAGACCAGTTGTAGCACCAAAGATCAAATAGAGCAAACTGTAACCATCATTTCACTCATATAACATGCAGTAAGATTAAGTTAGACCAGTTGTAGCACCAAAGATCAAATAGATCAAACTGCAACCATCATTTCACTCATATAACATGCAGTAAAAATAAGTTAGACCAGTTGTAGCACCAAAGATAAAATAGAGCAAACTGTAACCATCATTTCACTCATATAACATGTAGTAAGATTAAGTT
>NW_013728101.1:0-273 GCF_000517525.1 Limulus polyphemus | reverse complement strand
AGACATACCACTAACGGCATTAAGTATTTCAAATTGAGCTGTATTAAGCTACAGATGCGATACAACTTTCATCTCGCACTCTACTCCCTCCCGCAGATTGTCCTAACCCTGTAGTGAGACATACCACTAACGGCATTAAGTATTTCAAATTGAACTGTATTAAGCTAAAGATGCGATACAACTTTTATCTCGCACTCTACTCCCCTCTCCCGCAGATTGTCCTAACCCTGTAGTGAGACATACCACTGACGGCATTAAGTATTTCAAATTGAG
>NW_013728100.1:0-273 GCF_000517525.1 Limulus polyphemus | reverse complement strand
AAACTTATTGGACAGTTATATTTGCTAAAATTTAGATTAAAATTTTTCTTTCCACCTCCCAAAAATAACATTTATTGGGCAGCTAAATTTCCTAAAATCAGAGATTTAAATTTTCTTCTTTCCCCTCCCCCCAAAAAAAGAGAATTTTATTGGGCAACAAATTTTTTTAAAATTTGAGATTTTAATCCCCCCCAAAAAAAACTCATTGGGCTGCTAAATTAGCTAAAATCTGATATTTTAATTTGTCTTCCCCCCCCCCCCCAAATAAAAATT
>NW_013728099.1:0-273 GCF_000517525.1 Limulus polyphemus | reverse complement strand
CACAGGATACAAGCGAACATCACTTACGTGTGAACACGAGATCCAAGTCACAACGTCACATGTGTGTGAACACGAGATACAAGTGAACATCACATGTGTGTGAACACGAGATACAAGTGAACATCACATGTGTGTGAACACAAGATACAAGCGAAATTCACATGTGTGTGAACACGAGACATAAGCGAACATCACTTACGTGTGAAGATGAGATACAAGTCACAACATCACGTGTGTGTGAACACGAGATACAAGCGAACATCACATGTGTGT
>NW_013728098.1:0-273 GCF_000517525.1 Limulus polyphemus | reverse complement strand
ATTCACATAACACATGTAACACTACTGGAACTGAATGGTAAAAAATGACCTAAAACCTTTAGATCAGCCAAAATTTCTCATGCAGAGTGACAAACGCCACCTGTTTTGATAATGAACAATTACCGGAACCCTTTGTAGAAATGTGAACCATATAGTATGCCTATATACGAACAGGTACCATCTGTGATGCTTATTAACGTGGGTTCTTTGGTAAGGCACGAAAACTTACTACACCAACTCAAAGGACATTGGGTGGTCAATCAACACAGGAAT
>NW_013728097.1:0-273 GCF_000517525.1 Limulus polyphemus | reverse complement strand
ATACCAGATCCGATAAATCTTCATCATTATTATTTATACCAGATCCGATAAATCTTATCATTATTATTTATACCAAATCCGATAAATCTTATCATTATTATTTATACCAGATCTGATAAATCTCATCATTATTAAGATTTATCGGATCTGGTATAAATATCATTATTATTTACACTAGATTCGATAAATCTTATCATTATTATTTATACCAGATCCAATAAATCTTATCATTATTATTTATACCAGATCCAATAAATCTCATCATTATTACTT
>NW_013728096.1:0-273 GCF_000517525.1 Limulus polyphemus | reverse complement strand
GAGGGTAACCAGTGGTCTTTTGCCTATACTGGAGGAACTAGACAGTTATGTGTGGTCGAATTTATTTACTGTGTTTCTAATTTACTCAGCCACTTGTTTTTTGTTTTTTTTTCAGAAAACGAATTGTTTAGTTTAAGGTGTTGCGGGATCTTATGAGCCGTTGTTATTCTGATATTTGGATTCATTGTCATGTTAAACGTAATTTTTGTTGGTAACGTTTGTTTTCAAGAGAGAGTTTGGGTAAAGTTTATCATGGTTTGTAGTCCAAGATTA
>NW_013728095.1:0-273 GCF_000517525.1 Limulus polyphemus | reverse complement strand
GGTGTAAACAGCCTGAGATACCATCCAAATATACCATTTTCTACGAAAAATTCCAAGATTTCGGACCTCCCAGTTTAACTTCGCCACTTATTTCCTATTTCTTCCAAAAAGGAACACCAATGTTTATTGACTTCTGCTTAAATTCCTGCAATGGATTGGTCAAAACCTTTGATCATTGTAACAATATACATAGAGAGGTTACACGTTGGCCAAGCAGTTTATCTAATAACTATAACAGCTTAAAGCAGTTATCACCATTTGAGAAGGACACTG
>NW_013728094.1:0-273 GCF_000517525.1 Limulus polyphemus | reverse complement strand
TTTAAATGTCATCTTCCACTATATATTAATAGATTATAGCAAAATATATCCAGCTTTAAATGTCATCTTCCACTATAAGTAAATCATTAGAAAAACATCCAGCTTGAAATGTAATCTTCCACTATCAATAGATCATTACAAAAAAATATCCAGCTGGAAATGTCATTTTCCACTATATATTAATAGATTATAGCAAAATATATCCAGCTTTAAATGTCATCTTCCACTATAAGTAAATCATTAGAAAAACATCCAGCTTGAAATGTCATTTTC
>NW_013728093.1:0-273 GCF_000517525.1 Limulus polyphemus | reverse complement strand
AGTTACATTAGCTAACAAAAATACCAGTAAACCTTCCCTGAATTAGTTGGTATTAGTTCATAATGTTAAAACTGTGTTTTAGATGTACACTAGTTACATTAGCTAACAAAAATACCAGTAAACCTTCCCTGAATTAGTTGGTATTAGTTCATAATGTTAAAACTGTGTTTTAGATGTACACTGGTTACATTAGCTAACAAAATACCAGTAAACCTTCCCTGAATTAGTTTGTATTAGCTAATCATGTTAAAATAATATGTACACTAGTTACAT
>NW_013728092.1:0-273 GCF_000517525.1 Limulus polyphemus | reverse complement strand
AGATATAATTTGATCAACTAAAGGAGAGTAGCAATGATTTGTTTGTTAAAGGTGGGGGTTCAGTTGAGATACAATTTGATCAACTAAAGGAGAGTAGCAATGATTTATTTGTTAAAGGTGGGGTTCATTTGAGATATAATCTTATCAATTAAAGGAGAGTAGCAATGATTTATTTGTTAAAGATGGGGGTTCAGTTGAAATAAGAGTTTATCAATTAAAGGAGAGTAGCAATGATTTATTGTTAAAGGTGTGATTCAGTTGAGATACAATTTG
>NW_013728091.1:0-273 GCF_000517525.1 Limulus polyphemus | reverse complement strand
TAGAAGAATATAGTTACCACATAGCTACATAAATACTGTATATATAATCATAGAGTGGCTAACAGTAGAAGAATATAGTTACACATAGCTACATAAATGATGTTATATACAGTATAGAGTGGCTAACAGTAGAAGAATATAGTTACATATAGCTACATAAATGATTATATATACAGTATAGAGTGGCTAGCAGTAGAAGAATATAGTTACACATAGCTACATAAATGATTATATATACAGTATAGAGTGGTTAACAGTAGAAGAATATAGTTA
>NW_013728090.1:0-273 GCF_000517525.1 Limulus polyphemus | reverse complement strand
CTAAACTGTGGATAATCTATTATGTACTTACTAAAGAACCAGTAATGCTAAACTGTGGATAATCTATGTACTTACTAAAGAACCAGTAATGCTAAACTGTGGATAATCTATGTACTTACTAAAGAACCAGTAATGCTAAACTGTGGATAATCTATGTATTTACTAAAGAACCAGTAATGCTACACTGTGGATAATCTATTATGTACTTACTAAAGAACCAGTAATGCTAAACTGTGGATAATCTATTATGTACTTACTAAAGAACCAGTAATG
>NW_013728089.1:0-273 GCF_000517525.1 Limulus polyphemus | reverse complement strand
TGAGTTAGTATCGGTATCAAGGTAGCTAGAAATGAGTTAGTGTGGTATGAAGTTAGCTAGAAATGAGTTTAGTGTGGTATGAAGGTAGCTAGAAATGAGTTTAGTGTGGTATGAAGGTAGCTATAAATGAGTTTAGTATGGTATAAAGGTAGCTAGAAATGAGATTAGTATGGTATCAAGGTGGCTATAAATGAGTTTAGTATGGTATTAAGGTAGCTAGAAATGATTTTAGTGTGGTATGAAGGTAGCTAGAAATGAGTTTAGTGTGGTATT
>NW_013728088.1:0-273 GCF_000517525.1 Limulus polyphemus | reverse complement strand
TATATCTATCCGATACAATCTTCACACCTTTATCTATCTATCTATCCGATACAATCTTCACATCTTTATATATATATCCGATACAATCTTCCCACCTTTATCTATCTATCCGATACAATCTTCCCACCTTTATCTATCTATCCGATACAATCTTCACACCTTTATCTATCTATCCGATACAATCTTCCCACCTTTATCTATCTATCCGATACAATCTTCACACCTTTATCTATCTATCCGATACAATCTTCACATCTTTATCCACCTAAAACA
>NW_013728087.1:0-273 GCF_000517525.1 Limulus polyphemus | reverse complement strand
ATTTTATATATATTTTAAATTTCATTTTAGTAAGTTTAACTTTTTTTTACAAACCTTATCTTGCCTAGGCTTAAAATTATTATTTTCTTCCAAACTTTATCTCGTTAGACTTGATATCATAAACCTTAAATTCTAGGTTGGCTTTTGATTATCATTTTTAAAAACTTTGACTAGCTAGGCCTCACGATATAATGTTAGTTAGAAACTCCATCTAGCTAGGCCTACTATTATAACTTTGTAAATAAAAGTACTTATACTTTCCGATTTCTTATT
>NW_013728086.1:0-273 GCF_000517525.1 Limulus polyphemus | reverse complement strand
GACTGTTTGGTCTACAGACACAATACTCAGTACCACAGCATGACTGTTTGGTCTACAGACACAAGACTCAGTACCACAGCATGACTGTTTGGTCTACAGACACAAGACTCAGGACGACATCATGGCTGTTTGGTCTACAGACACAAGACTCAGGACCACAGCATGACTGTTTGGTCTGAAGACACAAGACTCAGTACCACAGCATGACTATTTGGTCTACAGACACAAGACTCAGTGCGACATCATGACTGTTTGGTCTACAGACACAAGACT
>NW_013728085.1:0-273 GCF_000517525.1 Limulus polyphemus | reverse complement strand
CCTGTGTTAGCACAATGTGTCAGTGATAACTAGCTTGTGTTAGTACAATGTATCAGTGTTAATCAGCCTGTGTTAGTACAATGTGTCAGTGATAACTAGCTTGTGTTAGTACAATCTATCAGTGTTAACTAGCCTGTGTTTGTACAATGTATCAGTGTTAACTAGCCTGTGTTAGTACAATGTGTCAGTGATAACTAGCTTGTGCTAGTACAATGTATCAGTGTTAATCAGCCTGTGTTAAAACAATGTATTAGTGTTAACTAGCCTGTGTTC
>NW_013728084.1:0-273 GCF_000517525.1 Limulus polyphemus | reverse complement strand
ATAGGATGTGTGTTGTCTATTGTAAAACAAATAATAGGATGTATGTTGTCTACTGTAAAACAACAGGGTAGGGTGTGTGTTTTCTATTGTAAAACAACAGTATAAGATGTGTGTTTTTCATTGTAAAAAACGTATAGGATGTGTGTTGTCTATTGTAAAACAACAGTATAAAATGTGTGTTGTCTATTTGTACAACAACAAGATAGGATGTCTGTT
The DNA here is from genome assembly GCF_000517525.1 of Limulus polyphemus. Lineage (NCBI taxonomy): Eukaryota > Metazoa > Arthropoda > Merostomata > Xiphosura > Limulidae > Limulus > Limulus polyphemus. The sequence continues at coordinate 57 of NW_013728084.1, read as the reverse complement.
TTCTATTATAAAACAACAGGATAAATTGTGTGTTGTATATTGTAAAACAACAGGATA
>NW_013728083.1:0-273 GCF_000517525.1 Limulus polyphemus | reverse complement strand
TTACTACACATGTCACTTTGAAAAGCAACACAAGTTTTGTGTCATGTGATGTTAGCCTGAGTGAAAACAAATGGTTCTATCTTAATCCTTATGCTGCAATATTTTCTACGTGTTTGTCATCAAACAGTTTCTGTTTTATAACTTACGTTACTAGTAGTCATATATAAAACCGGCAAAACATTTGTAGTCAAATTAGTAACTTATTGCAACAGTACGTCTTTAAATAAAAGATTTCTAGAATAATACACAAGAATTCTAATCACCAAAATCTAT
>NW_013728082.1:0-273 GCF_000517525.1 Limulus polyphemus | reverse complement strand
CAACATATGGTCAATCACTTTTTGGGGTGATACGTGAGGGGGGATATAACAATAAATTTTCATCGTAAAGTTCAACATATGGTCAATCACTTTTTGTGGGGTGCGTGAGGGAGGATATAACAATAAATGTTCATCATAAAGTTCAACATATGGTCAATCACTTTTTGTGGGATGCGTGAGGGGGGATATAACAATAAATGTTCATAATAAAGTTCAACATGTGGTCAATTACTTTTTGGGGTGATGCGTGAGGGGGAATATAACAATAAATGT
>NW_013728081.1:0-273 GCF_000517525.1 Limulus polyphemus | reverse complement strand
GCGAAATACGTCCATAATGGTCAGTTTATACGAAGCGAAATACGTCCTTAATGGTTAGTCTTTACGAACCGAAATATGTTCGTAATGGTCAGTTTATACGAACCGAAATACGTCCATAATGGTTAGTCTGTACGAACCGAAATATGTTCGTAATGGTCAGTTTATACGAACCGAAATACATCTATAATGGTTAGTCTGTACGAACCGAAATGTGTTCGTAATGGTCAGTTTATACGGACCAAAATATATCCGTAATGGTCAGTATATAATAAT
>NW_013728080.1:0-273 GCF_000517525.1 Limulus polyphemus | reverse complement strand
GTGTTCTAAGGCCTTTATGTCGTTCTGATCTATACAGTTGTGTTCTAAGGACTTTATGCCGTTCTGACCTATACAGCTGTGTTCTAAGGCCTTTATGAGTTTCTGATCTATACAGTTGTGTTCTAAGGCCTTTATGCCGTTCTGATCTGTACAGTTGAGTTCTAAGGCCTTTATGCTGTTCTGATCTATACAGTTGTGTTCTGAGGCCTTTATGCCGATCTGATCTATACAGTTGTGTTCTAAGGACTTTATGTCGTTCTGATCTATGCAGTT
>NW_013728079.1:0-273 GCF_000517525.1 Limulus polyphemus | reverse complement strand
TCGGGTTAAGTATCAGACTGACACCAGTTGTCCATAACGGTGACTTGTAAATGTTAATATTGTTAAGGAGTATGTAAATAATGATCACATGATTTTAAATCTTTTGTTCTAACTAGTTAATTATTGCAGCTCAGCTTGTCTTTGAACTCAAAGACGTCCCGTAACCTAGGCCGGAAGGTAGAGAAGGTGAAGGTAGAAGAACATGAACGAATTTTCTTTGGAAGGTATATGTATTTAAACTGGGCAGGATTCATGGTGTCAGTATAATGAGGT
>NW_013728078.1:0-273 GCF_000517525.1 Limulus polyphemus | reverse complement strand
CATTAGAATCTGCTATTACTAAACATTTGAATCTGTTTTACTAAAAACTTGAATCTGCTAATACTAAATATTTGAATCTGCTATTACAAAACATTAGAATCTGCTATTACTAAACATTGGAATCTGCTATTACTAAACATTTGAATCTGTTTTACTAAAAACTTGAATCTGCTATTACTAAATATTTGTAATAGCAGATTCTAAACATTGGAATCTGCTATTACTAAACATTGGAATCTGCTATTACTAAACACTAGAATCTGCTTTACTAAA
>NW_013728077.1:0-273 GCF_000517525.1 Limulus polyphemus | reverse complement strand
CTCTTTCACTCAGAGCATGAGTAGTTAGAATACAGGAATTATCAAAAGTGTCACACATCTGAGGTGTCAGAGGTCTGAAAACCATTGAACTATTTTCACCCTTGCTGCTACTAAATGACTCACGCCATGTTATTGTAGTAGTGACAGGATATTTGTCCTGGTTGTAAACAAGTCTTTCTTTCTGACCCTCTTGCTGTTGGGTTCTCATCTTTATACATAAGTGTGAGGTATCAGAAGTGTTACACACCTGAGGTGTTAGAGTTCTGAAAACCA
>NW_013728076.1:0-273 GCF_000517525.1 Limulus polyphemus | reverse complement strand
GCTGTTTACTCCTAAACCGGTGAAGTCTACAGGTCAACAATGCTGTCGCTGTTTACTCCTAAACAGGTGAAGCTCTACAAGTCAACAATGTTATCGCTGTTTCCTCCTAAACTGGTGAAGGTCTACAGGTCAACAATGCTGTCGCTGTTTACTCCTAAACCGGTGAAGCTCTACAAGTCAACAATGCTGTTGCTGTTTACTCCTAAACTGGTGAAGGTCTACAAGTCAACAATGCTGTTGCTGTTTACTCCTAAACCGGTGAAGGTCTACAAG
>NW_013728075.1:0-273 GCF_000517525.1 Limulus polyphemus | reverse complement strand
AAGTATAAGTTTGTTATACACGTATTTGTGATTATGTGCGTAATGTACAAATCGTAAGTATAAGTTTCTCATAAACGTATTTATCATAATGTGTGATGTCCAAATCGTAAGTATAAGTTTGTTATACACGTATTTGTGATAATGTGTGTGATGTACAAATCGTAAGTATAAGTTTCTCATAAACGTATTTATCATAACGTGTGATGTACAAATCGTAAGTATAAATTTCTCATAAACGTATTTATCATAATGTGTGATGTACAAATCGTAAGT
>NW_013728074.1:0-273 GCF_000517525.1 Limulus polyphemus | reverse complement strand
AGGTGGCCACGGAGTGTGTAGCTCATGGGAGGGACAACATTCTAAGTGAGATGGATATCCAGTATATAGCTCCTAGTAGAGACAGCATCCTAGATGAGATATCCATGGAGTATCTAGCTCCTTGGAGAGAGAGCATTCTACACGAGGTGCCCATGGAGTGTGTAGCTCCTGGGAGGGACAACATCCTAAATGAGATGACCATGGAATATATATCTCATTGGAGAGAGAAAGAACATCCTAGATGAGATGGCCATGGAGTGTGTAGCTCATGGG
>NW_013728073.1:0-273 GCF_000517525.1 Limulus polyphemus | reverse complement strand
GGCCTTAATGTCAATAAATTAGAACAAAAATCCTCGACAGTTCCATTGTATCAAAGTGGCCATTTTTATTTTAGATGGAGAATCCTACTGTTTGCAACCAATTCGTTTTTCTTTACTAGAAGGGTGTCTGCCTACCTCCGTGAATCCTGCCCTGGATCAAGTGGGTAGATTCCAGTGACTGAGGGCATGAAGAAATAATCATTCTGCATCTCAAGGCAGAAGAAGGTGGAACCAAGCAGACACTGGAAGCCGGGGAGAAAGGATATGGTCCTT
>NW_013728072.1:0-273 GCF_000517525.1 Limulus polyphemus | reverse complement strand
CATCCGTCTCCTCCTACAAGAACGGATGAGTAAACTGACTGCTTTAATTAGTAAACTGACTGCTTTAATTCTCCCTACAAGAACGAGACACGGATGCTCGTTCTTGTAGTGAGAATTAAAGCAGTCAGTTTACTCATCCGTCTCGTTCTTGCTGCTTTAATTCTCCCTATCAGTTTACTCATCCGTCTCGTTCTTGTAGTGAGAATAAAAGCAGTCAGTTTTCTCATCCATCTCTCGTCTTTTCGTTCATCGTTTCCTAACACTCGCTAAAAA
>NW_013728071.1:0-273 GCF_000517525.1 Limulus polyphemus | reverse complement strand
ATTTATATTGTAATAGCTCTGACATCTCTCGAGACTGTTATTGTATTTAATTTATATAGTTATAGCTCATACATTTCTCGGGACTGTTATTGTCTTTAACTTATATTGTAATAGCTCTTACATTTCTCTGGAAACTGTTCTAGTCTTTAATTTATATTGTAATAGCTCTTATATCTCTCAGGATATTTATTGTCTTTAATTTATATTGTAATAGCTCTTACATCTCTCAGGACTGTTCTTGTCTTTGATTTATATTGTAATAGTTTTTACATC
>NW_013728070.1:0-273 GCF_000517525.1 Limulus polyphemus | reverse complement strand
ACAGTATCTGATGTAGGGTTGTGATTAGAAACAGTAAATACTACAGTATCTGATGTAGGGTTGTGATTAGAAACAGTAAATATTACAGTATCTGATGTAGGGTTGTGATTATAAACAGTAAATATTACAGTATCTGATGTAGGGTTGTGATTATAAACAGTAAATGTTACAGTATCTGATGTAGGGTTGTGATTAGAAACAGTAAATATTACAGTATCTGATGCAGGGTTGTGATTAGAAACAGTAAATACTACAGTATCTGATGTAGGGTCG
>NW_013728069.1:0-273 GCF_000517525.1 Limulus polyphemus | reverse complement strand
CTTCTTATTGGTTGAATCTTCTAGTGATGACTTAAGGTAAGCTACCATGCATATTTCACGGTTTGGAGAAGGGGGGTAAATCGGTTTTCGGAATATATGGGATAAGATACGTGAAATGTATCGTGTTTTAGCACCAACCATTGAGCTTCGTGTACCTGTTATCGGATGATTTCAAATAAAAACAATAACGTAACCTATTTTAGTTTCAGTGGTGACAAAAAAAAAACGTCAGAACTTATAATAACATAAAACAACACTATGTAAGTAGCATAT
>NW_013728068.1:0-273 GCF_000517525.1 Limulus polyphemus | reverse complement strand
ATTTTGTTCAACTTGGGGCATGATTGTATTTAAAACATAGTTTGTTCAACTTGGGACATGATTGTGGGTAAAACATACTTTGTTCAACTTGGGGCATGATTGTATGTAAAACATATTTTGTTCAACTTGGGGCATGATTGTGGGTAAAACATACTTTGTTCAACTTGGGGCATGATTGTGGGTAAAACATATTTTGTTCAACTTGGGGCATGATTGTGGGTAAAACCATATTTTGTTCAACTTGGGGCATGATTGTGGGTAAAACATATTTTG
>NW_013728067.1:0-273 GCF_000517525.1 Limulus polyphemus | reverse complement strand
AAAAAAAAAGTTTGAAACGTCAAAACAAAAATGAACTGTTTGGTTATTATACTAAAGCATTGCAGTTCAAAGATAAATAGTGATGAAATGATTCATCAAGTTTGATATTATGGTAAACAACTTGAGTGATGCAAAATTGCTATAAATTGACATTTATGATAGTCAAAATCACAAAGCAAGCAAGAGTAATGATGGAATTATAGTTGAGCAAAAAATCCACAAGTGTGTGCATAATAAGTGTAACTGTTAGAAATGTCCTGCAGTTTAAGCAAG
>NW_013728066.1:0-273 GCF_000517525.1 Limulus polyphemus | reverse complement strand
TACATGGTGTAAATATAACATCACTTTAGAAAACTGGCACATGATGAACCCAACCTATGAATAATCTTATTACATACTTGTTATAAAGATAACGTCACTTTAGAAAACTGGCACATGATAAACCCAACCTATGAATAATCTTATTACATACATGGTGTAAATATAACATAACTTTAGAAATCTGGTACATGATGAACCCAACCTATGAATAATCTTATTACATACTTGTTATAAAGATAACGTCACTTTAGAAAACTGGCACATGATAAACCC
>NW_013728065.1:0-273 GCF_000517525.1 Limulus polyphemus | reverse complement strand
GTTTTTCTTTGTTGTGAGTAGCTTGACTGGGTGATCTTAATGAAGATGGAAAGTTTGTTTTTCTTTGATGTGAGTTGTCTGGCTATGGATCTTAATGAAGATGGAAATTTTGTTTTTCTTTGTTGTGAGTAGTCTGACTATGGATCTTAATGAAGATGGAAATTTTGTTTTTCTTTGTTGTGAGTAGCCTGACTGTGGATCTTAATGAAGATGGAAAGTTTGATTTTCTCTATTGTAAGTAGCCTGATTGTGGATCTTAATGAAGATGAAGAG
>NW_013728064.1:0-273 GCF_000517525.1 Limulus polyphemus | reverse complement strand
TAATTTAACAAGTAACAGATAGAAGCATCAATAAGTTAACAAGTAACAGACAGATGCACCAATAATTTAACACGAATAGACAGAAGCACCAATAATTTAACACGTAATAGACAGATGCACCAATAATTTAACAAGTAACAGATAGAAGCACCAATAATTTAACAAGTAACAGACAGATGCACCAATAAGTTAACAAGTAATAGACAGATGCACCAATAATTTAACAAGTAATAGGCAGAAGCCCCAATAATTTAACAAGTAATAGACAGATGC
>NW_013728063.1:0-273 GCF_000517525.1 Limulus polyphemus | reverse complement strand
AAACACGTTTGGAACAGCAGTTAGATTAACTTTTCCTAAAACGTATTGATGGTTTTATATTCTCTATGGAAAACCTCTTGTGTTCGCTAGATATAAACAAGTTGAAACAGCAGTTAGATTAACTTTTCCTAAAACGTATTGATGGTTTTATATTCTCTATGGAAAACCTCTTGCGTTCGCTAGATATAAACAAGTTGAAACAGCAGTTAGATTAACTTTTCCTAAAACGTATTGATGGTTTTATATTCTCTATGGAAAACCTCTTACGTTCGC
>NW_013728062.1:0-273 GCF_000517525.1 Limulus polyphemus | reverse complement strand
AAAGAAAACGTGTTAATAAGTATGAAAGTAACTGAAAATGTTTCTTATCTGTGGGCCTACAAAAAAGAGAGACACGATTATAGGTATGAAAATAGCTGGCAAATGTTGCTTGGCTGTGGGCCTACAAAAAGGAGACATTTTTATAGGTATAAAAGTAATTGATGAGTGTTATCTATAGGCCTACAAAAAGGAGTCACGTGTTTATAGATATGAAATTAACTGGAAAATGTTGCTTATCTGTGGGCCTACAAAAAGGAGACATGGTTTTATAAG
>NW_013728061.1:0-273 GCF_000517525.1 Limulus polyphemus | reverse complement strand
TAGATAACTTCATCCAGCTGTTTATGGCTCCAAACTCTTCTTAGGCAACTTCATCCAGCTGTTCATGGTTTCAAATTCTTCCTAGACTACTTCATCCAGCTGTGGAATAACTCCTTCACTAAAACATTTTCATGACTGGTTCTTAATATTTTTATCAGTCAATTAATTTTCTCACATTGATCATTACACCTTAGACTACCTTGGGATATTTCATTACACTTTAGACTACCTTGGGATGTATCATTACACTTTAGACTACCTTGGGATGTATCA
>NW_013728060.1:0-273 GCF_000517525.1 Limulus polyphemus | reverse complement strand
GGTAGGATTGTGTTAAAGATTAGTTTAAATAGTAAGTCAAGGAAAAAGTTTGGTAGGATTGTGTTAAAGATTATTGTAAATAGTAAGTCAAGGAAGAAGTTTGGAAGGATTGTGTTAAAGATTATTGTAAATAGTAAGTCAAGGAAGACGTTTGGTGGGATTGTGTTAAAGATTATTGTAAATAGTAAGTCAAGGAAGAAGTTTGGAAGGATTGTGTAAAAGATTATTGTAAATAGTAAGTCAAGGAAGACGTTTGTTAGGATTGTGTTAAAG
>NW_013728059.1:0-273 GCF_000517525.1 Limulus polyphemus | reverse complement strand
CAATTATGTTGAAAGTTGAATACTATAGTGTCAAATTAGATCGTTTATCTACACCGTGTTTTCAATTATGTTGAAAGTTGAATACTATAGTGTCAAATTAAAACACGGTGTAGATAAACGATCTCAATTATGTTGATTGAATACTATAGTGTCAAATTAAAACACGGTGTAGATAAACGATCTCAATTATGTTGATGAATACTATAGTGTCAAATTAAAACACGGTGTAGATAAACGATCTCAATTATGTTGAAAGTTGAATACTATAGTGTC
>NW_013728058.1:0-273 GCF_000517525.1 Limulus polyphemus | reverse complement strand
AAATTACATATTGTTAACGTTTAAAGTTTGTTTTCAACAAATATGTATTACTACACAGAAAGACTTCAGGTCTTTTAAATTACATATTGTTAACGTTTAAAGTTTGTTTTCAACAAATATGTATTACTACATAGAAAGACTTCAGGTGTTTTAAATTACATATTGTTAACGTTTAAAGTTTGTTTTCAACAAATATGAAGTCTTTCTGTGTAGTAATACAGGTGTTTTAAATTACATATTGTTAACGTTTAAAGTTTGTTTTCAACAAATATG
>NW_013728057.1:0-273 GCF_000517525.1 Limulus polyphemus | reverse complement strand
AGTCCTGGAAATGCTGAGTTAAATCTGTAATCATGTTTTGTAAGGGAATCGTGGAACTGTCAAGTCAAATCTGAAATCATGTTTTGTAAGACAGTCCTGGAAATGCCGAGTCAAATTCGAAATCATGTTTTGGAAGGTAATCTTTGCACTGCCGTGTCGAATCTGAAATCATGTTTTGTAAGACAGTCCTGGAAATGCTGAGTTAAATCTGTAATCATGTTTTGTAAGGGAATCGTGGAACTGTCAAGTCAAATCTGAAATCATGTTTTGTAA
>NW_013728056.1:0-273 GCF_000517525.1 Limulus polyphemus | reverse complement strand
TACTGAACAAACAATGTTTATCACCCTGTACATAGTACACTAAACAAACACTGTTATATCACCCTGTACATAGTATACTGAACAAACAATGTTTTATCCCCCTGTACATAGTACACTAAACAAACACTGTTGTATCACCCTGTCCATAGTATACTAAACAAACGCTGTTGTATCACTCTGTACATACTAAACAAACACTGTTATATCACCCTGTACATAGTACACTAAACAAACACTGTTGTATCACCCTGTCCATAGTATACTAAACAAACG
>NW_013728055.1:0-273 GCF_000517525.1 Limulus polyphemus | reverse complement strand
GGTAGTGTTTTTGATTCACCCAGTAGTGTTTTTGATTCACCCAGTAGTGTTTTTCTTTCACCTAGTAGTGTTTTTCTTTCACCTAGTGGTTTTTTCTTTCACCTTGTAGCGTTTTTCTTTCACATAGTAGTGTTTTTGTTTCACCCAGTGGGGTTTTTCTTTCACCTGGTGGTGTTTTTCTTTCACCTAGTTGTGTTTTTCTTTCATCCAGTAGTGTTTTTCTTTCATCCAGTAGTGTTTTTCTTTCACCCAGTAGTGTTTTTGTTTCACCCA
>NW_013728054.1:0-273 GCF_000517525.1 Limulus polyphemus | reverse complement strand
TTATCTATTACCGTGTATATTCTTGTTCTGTCTGCATATCCACCTGTCTAACTCATGTCTATATATTACCGTCTATATTCTTGTCTGTCTGCATATCCACCTGTCTAACTCATGTCTGTGTATTACCGTGTATATTCTTGTCTGTCTGCGTATCCACCAGTCTAACTCATGTCTATGTATTACCGTGTAGATTCCTGTCTGTCTCCATATACACCTGTCTAAGTCATGTTTATCTATTACCGTGTATATTCTTGTCTGTCTCCATATACACCT
>NW_013728053.1:0-273 GCF_000517525.1 Limulus polyphemus | reverse complement strand
ACATCTTTACATGTGTATATATCTATATTGGTGGGCTGTCTACAACACTACATGTGTATATCTATATTGATGGGCTGTCTACAACACTACATGTGTATATCTATATTAGTGGGCTGTCTACAACACTACATGTGTATATCTATATTGGTGGGCTGTCTACAACACTACATGTGTATATCTATATTGATGGGCTATCTACAACACTACATGTATATATATCTCTATTGGTGGGCTGTCTACATCTTTACATGTGTATATATCTATATTGGTGGG
>NW_013728052.1:0-273 GCF_000517525.1 Limulus polyphemus | reverse complement strand
CAAATAAGAGGAGACCAGCTGGAAACCCAATGTATGAATTACCTAGATACACATTCCAGTCTTGATCTTGAAATTAACAGCTACGAATTCTAGAGCCAAACAGATGTGAGGATCTGAGAAAAAAAAAGCAATTGTTTGGATTAAGCACACGACTAAATGAAGCAATGTCATCAAAAACAGTTAATGGGACCTCGATGAAAATTAATGAGTGGAATAGTAATTGTGAAAAGACCAAAATTACATACACTTTAAGCCAAGGATATGAGATAACAG
>NW_013728051.1:0-273 GCF_000517525.1 Limulus polyphemus | reverse complement strand
TTACTTTGACGTCTCCGAATATTTCCTTCAGATCCTGGGTTCCACTGCTCAGTGAGATGTGATACAAGACGTCTGTCAGACTTTACCATACTTACTTTGACGTCTCCGAACATTTCCTTCAGATCCTGGGTTCCACTGCTCAGTGACATGTGACACAAAACGTCTGTCAGACTTTACCATACTTACTTTGACGTCTCCGAACATTTTCTTCAGATCCTGGGTTCCACTGCTCAGTGACATGTGACACAAAACGTCTGTCAGACTTTACCATAC
>NW_013728050.1:0-273 GCF_000517525.1 Limulus polyphemus | reverse complement strand
GTAAGTAAATGTCACACTGTAGATGAATGACATCGTGTGTAAGGTTTAATGTACGTAAGTAAATGTCACACTGGAGATGAATGACATCATGTGTAAGGTTTAATGTACATAAGTAAATGTCACACTGGAGATGAATGACATCGTGTGTAAGGTTTAATGTACGTAAGTAAATGTCACACTGGAGATGAATGACATCGTGTGTAAGGTTTAATGTACGTAAGTAAATGTCACACTGAGATGAATGACATCGTGTGTAAGGTTTAATATACGTAA
>NW_013728049.1:0-273 GCF_000517525.1 Limulus polyphemus | reverse complement strand
ACACACACACTCAATGAATCTGTAGATAATGAGTATCTTATTTACGTTGCAAACAACGTATCTAAACAATTAATTTTAAAAGTAACTCTTGGTCACTATATGTTGTCAGGGGGGTATTAAATAAAGTTTCGTATATACTGGTATCGGACTTTTCAGTAGAATGAGAATAAGTGATAATGTACGAAGGAAACGTACAGCCTCACGTGTTTTGTAAGTTGTACTGTAAATTGTTAATGCTTAATATATATATATATATATATGTGTGTGTGTGTG
>NW_013728048.1:0-273 GCF_000517525.1 Limulus polyphemus | reverse complement strand
GCTAACAAATAACAACCTTTTGATCAAACTTTTAAAACAACCTCAACTTCCCATAGATTTTTGCCGTGTGCACAATCATGGTACTTGTGTGAGGACAACAGTCATTCCTACCTAGTTCCTAATGTGCAACAGTCTCTTTTCAATTTAATTCTATGTAACCAAACATTAGTAGAAAGAAACATGGAAACCCATTTTCAGTGTTTAGATCACTGGCTTTTAAGGTAATATATATATATATATATATATATATATATATATACTATAATATATATA
>NW_013728047.1:0-273 GCF_000517525.1 Limulus polyphemus | reverse complement strand
GTAAATCAGCACAATACACCGTTAAAATAACATGTTAATTAATAAAATATAAGTGTTACTTGGATTTATAGAAAAGTAAATCAGCACAATACACCGTTAAAATAACATGTTAATTAATAAAATATAAGTGTTACTTGGATTTATAGAGACATAAATCAACACAAGACACCGTTAAAATAACATGTTAATTAATAAAATATAAGTGTTACTTGGATTTATAGAGAAGTAAATCAGCACAAGACACCGTTAAAATAACATGTTAATTAATAAAAT
>NW_013728046.1:0-273 GCF_000517525.1 Limulus polyphemus | reverse complement strand
ATTTTCACTGCAGACTAACATCCATGGAAAGAGACTACACATTTTCACTGCAGACTAACATCCATGGAAAGAGACTACACATTTTCACTGCAGACTAACATCCATGGAAAGAGACTACACATTTTCACTGCAGACTAACATCCATGGAAAGAGACTCCACGTTTTCACTGCAGACTAACATCCATGGAAAGAGACTACACATTTTCACTGCAGACTAACATCCATGGAAAGAGACTACACATTTTCACTGCAGACTAACATCCATGGAAAGAG
>NW_013728045.1:0-273 GCF_000517525.1 Limulus polyphemus | reverse complement strand
GTTCGAAACTCCATATTTAATGTATAATAGTATACTGTCCGTTGTATTAAATCAGATATGACACAGTTCAAAACTCCCTATTTAATGTATAATATTATACTGTCCTTTGTATTAAATCAGATATGACACAGTTCGAAACTCCCTATTTAATGTATAATATTATACTGTCCTTTGTATTAAATCAGATATGACACAGTTCGAAACTCCCTATTTAATGTATAATATTATACTGTCCGTTGTATTAAATCAGATATAACACAGTTCGAAACTCCA
>NW_013728044.1:0-273 GCF_000517525.1 Limulus polyphemus | reverse complement strand
CATGATTTATTGTTACAAAAATAATTGTAATTGTGGTTAATGACTAATAACTACCAAGCCATTTGGCAAGACTAGATTTAAAAAATGACGAATGTTGAAAAAAACAATTATTTATGAAATATTTATGAAACCATACAATGGATTTCCTCTTGTTACTTTATGTGCTGTATTTACAACTTATGTTGTTACCTGTTTCTCATTCTGTAACAATTAGTTGGATATTCTTATACATTTATATCTAAATTGTTATTGTTCATATGAAATAAGTGTGTG
>NW_013728043.1:0-273 GCF_000517525.1 Limulus polyphemus | reverse complement strand
AGTAAAAGAGTACATGATAAACTTATTAGTTAACAAATGTTACTGAACAAGTAAGAGAGTACATGATAAACTTATTAGTTAACAAATGTTACTGAACAGGTAAGAGAGTACATGATAAACTTATTAGTTAACAAATGTTACTTGACAGGTAAGAGAGTACATGATAAACTTATTAGTTAACAAATGTTACTTGACTGGTAAGATAGTACATGATAAACTTATTAGTTAACAAATGTTACTTGACTGGTAAGATAGTACATGATAAACTTATTA
>NW_013728042.1:0-273 GCF_000517525.1 Limulus polyphemus | reverse complement strand
CTACATTGTTATTAGATATATACATAATAGTCAGAGTTTTGTAGAAATAGTTATTAACATTATCTTTTACTGTTCATCTATAACTATTATTTACATTTTTATTAGATATATACATAATAGTCAGAGGTTTGTAAAAAAGGTTAATAACATTATCTTCTACTGTTCATATATAATTATTCTACACTGTTATTAGATATATACGTAATAGTCAGAGTTTTGTAAAAAAGGTTAATAACATTATCTTCTACTTTCATATATAATTATTCTACACTG
>NW_013728041.1:0-273 GCF_000517525.1 Limulus polyphemus | reverse complement strand
TTGGTTTACAGGGAGGGTTTTGGGCTTCTTTCGCTAGCTAGTGTTGGTTTACAGGGAGGACTTTGGGCTTCTTTCGCTAGCTAGTGTGGGTTTACAGAGAGGACTTTGGGTTTCTTTCGCTAGCTAGTGTTGGTTTACAGGGAGGGTTTTGGGCTTCTTTCGCTAGCTAGTGTTGGTTTACAGGGAGGGTTTTGGGCTTCTGTCGCTAGCTAGTGTGGGTTTATAGAGAGGACTTTGGGCTTCTTTCGCTAGCTAGTGTGGGTTTTGGATTTC
>NW_013728040.1:0-273 GCF_000517525.1 Limulus polyphemus | reverse complement strand
GATATTGAGAATGTGTATACGTTATAATATTTACGAAAATTAGATTTTCACTGTAGTAACAGCAAAATTAGTAATATGATGCGTTATCATTCATTTATGTTTTATAAAAGATCATAATATTTAGTTTTTTTAAACAATGAATGTGAGGTATTGACGTTTTTAATGAGGCAGAGTCAACACTACCAGCACTAAAAAGGACGTAGGATGTGTTAAATACTATGATGTTACATCATTCGAATACAGTGGACGTCTTCAATATAGTGATATACAGGG
>NW_013728039.1:0-273 GCF_000517525.1 Limulus polyphemus | reverse complement strand
TGTCGTGTGTTTGGTATATCTGTATCAACTGTCGTGTGTTTGGTATATCTGTATCAACTGTGGCGTGTTTGGTATATCTGTATCAACTGTGGCGTGTTTGGTATATCTGTATCAACTGTCGTGTGTTTGGTATATCTGTATCAACTGTGGTGAGTTTGGAATATCTGTATCAAGTGTGGTGAGTTTGGTATATCTGTATCAACTGTGGCGTGTTTGGTATATCTGTATCAACTGTGGTGTGTTTGGTATATCTGTATCAACTGTGGCGTGTTT
>NW_013728038.1:0-273 GCF_000517525.1 Limulus polyphemus | reverse complement strand
AGAGGGGGAAAACTACCACCATATATTTTAAAGAATGTGTTTGGTTCTGTAAACTAAAGGTCTGTTTCGAATAATTGGGTTGCGACCCTAAAGCTAATGTGGGTTACTATCGAGTGTCACTCTCTTATTTGGTGTGGTTTGTTGGCGTGTATTGACAAAAAAGTCATGATATCTAACCAAAAACATCTTAGGTGTAAAAAAAAGGGTGCGACCAAAAAGGGATTCAGTGTGCGACTTAAAGGAATGAAATAAAAATTGGAGGCCAAACCGGTA
>NW_013728037.1:0-273 GCF_000517525.1 Limulus polyphemus | reverse complement strand
TAGATAGTTTCATAGAAGGATAGAGTGATAGACAGTGAGATAATCGGGCAACTAATAGACAGTTTATAGAAGGATAGAGTGATAGACAGTGAGATAATCGGGCAACTAATAGATAGTTTATAGAAGGATAGAGTGATAGACAGTGAGATAATCGGGCAACTAATAGATAGTTTTATAGAAGGATAGAGTGATAGACAGTGAGATAATCGGGCAACTAATAGATAGTTTATAGAAGGATAGAGTGATAGACAGTGAGATAATCGGGCAACTAAC
>NW_013728036.1:0-273 GCF_000517525.1 Limulus polyphemus | reverse complement strand
CTGGTAAAAAAAAACCATTAGAAAAAAATAACTATGCCTAAATTAAATTAATTATAGTAAAGAGTGTTATCTAAAATCTTATAATAATTTAGTACGAGAAGCATCTTTGTTTTTATAAATAAATATGTAATTACCAATTAACTTTAAACAGTACTCATTGTTAAATATATATTTAATAAGCAAGCCTAACTATATTTATTTTATCTTTTTTTTTTAATACATGACATACCTATGTTCGTATGTAATAATACTGAGACCTCTCACAGCACAGGG
>NW_013728035.1:0-273 GCF_000517525.1 Limulus polyphemus | reverse complement strand
ATTTGTTGGTGTAGCAGTATCAACTGTAGTATCATTTGTTGAATTACCAGTATCAACTGTAGTATCATTTGTTGGTGTAGCAGTATCTACTGTAGTATCATTTGTTGGTGTAGCAGTATGAACTGTAGTATTATTTGTTGGAGTAGCAGTATCAACTGTAGTATCATTTGTTGGAGTAGCAGTATCAATTCTAGTATCATTTGTTGGTGTAGCAGTATGAACTGTAGTATTATTTGTTGGAGTAGCAGTATCAACTGTAGTATCATTTGTTGG
>NW_013728034.1:0-273 GCF_000517525.1 Limulus polyphemus | reverse complement strand
TCAATCAGGTTTCTGGCGTTAGTAAACAGTAAGATTTTTACCAACGTTACAATGGCAAAGTTGCTACCGTTGATTCTTCATAGACAACAAGTGGTTATAATAGTTGAAATATTTTGTCAACCCTATTATCTATATTGTAGAATAAAGACGACATCTGAAGTAGAAACAGTACTGATGAGACAACAAGTGGTTATAATAGTTGAAATATTTTGTCAACCCTATTATCTATATTGTAGAATAAAGACGACATCTGAAGTAGAAACAGTACTGATG
>NW_013728033.1:0-273 GCF_000517525.1 Limulus polyphemus | reverse complement strand
CTCTAGTAAAGAGCTCTCGTGTAGCTGCACATTTCAGTCACACGCAGATAATGTGTTTGTTGAGTAACAGAAATAACGCAATTAAGAATTTGGTGGAACATAACATGTGATTTAATTTTGAAACCAAGTGCTTTCCTTTTTCTCACAGATGGCTTTCACAAAAAAGAAAACTAAGTGGCTTCTAACTAACTATAGTCCTCTCAAACATTTCCAGACTTTCTACAATACAAGCACAAAGCTTATGCAATAAAAGATAATCAGTTTATTACCTAC
>NW_013728032.1:0-273 GCF_000517525.1 Limulus polyphemus | reverse complement strand
CCAACATATAGGAAATCAAACCAAGATATAGGAAATCAAACCAACATATAGGAAATCAAACCAATATATAGGAAATCAAACCAACATATAGGAAATCAAACCAATATATATAGGAAATCAAACCAACATAGAGGAAATCAAACCAACATATAGGAAATCAAACCAACATATAGGAAATCAAACCAATATATAGGAAATCAAACCAATATATAGGAAATCAAACCAACATAGAGGAAATCAAAGCAACATAGAGGAAATCAAACCAACATATAG
>NW_013728031.1:0-273 GCF_000517525.1 Limulus polyphemus | reverse complement strand
TAACGATCTCAGGTAATAGACAAACACATTAACACTTATTTCACGTTACTTCTACGAATATACAACAGAATGTTATTTTCCTTTTATCCCCCCCAAAAAAAAAATTAAGTAAAACAAAAAGTCACATTTTAAGAAATTAAGTTTAAAGGAATAAACTTTGTACAGACACTGACTGTTACAACTGTCTTTACAAAATAGATGTCATTACATTTTACGTTCTGACTGCCGACACTACCTACAACATAATACCAATAGATATCATTACATTATACG
>NW_013728030.1:0-273 GCF_000517525.1 Limulus polyphemus | reverse complement strand
GTTTACAGTAACTCTAGCGTTACTTAACGAGGCTAATGAACAGAATATTGTTCATATAAAATATATGTTGTTTACAGTAACTCTGGCGTTGCTTAACGAGGCTAATGAACAGAATATTGTTCATATAAAATATATGTTATTTAGAATAACGCTGGCGTTAATTAACGAGGCTAATGAACAGAATATTGTTCACATGAAATATATGTTGTTTAGAGTAACTTTGGCGTTACTTAACGAGGCTAATGAACAGAATATTGTTCATATCAAATATAT
>NW_013728029.1:0-273 GCF_000517525.1 Limulus polyphemus | reverse complement strand
AACTTATCTGAAAATCCTTTACCTAAGGTTACCTTATCTGAAAATCATTTACCTAAAGATTACCTGACCTGAAAATCATTTACCTAAAGATTAACTTATCTGAAAATCCTTTACCTAAAGATTACCTGACCTGAAAATCCTTTACCTAAAGATTACTTGATCTGAAAATCGTTTACCTAAGATTACCTTATCTGAAAATCCTTTACCTAAAGATTAACTTATCTGAAAATCTTTTACCTAAAGATTAACTTATCTGAAAATCCTTTACCTAAA
>NW_013728028.1:0-273 GCF_000517525.1 Limulus polyphemus | reverse complement strand
TACCAGTGTTCTGTCTTCTTTTAATACTGTGTGTTTCATTGTACCAGTGTTCTGTCTTCTTTTAATACTGTGTTTCATTGTACCAGTGTTCTGTCTTCTTTTAATACTGTGTGTTTCATTGTACCAGTGTTCTGTCTTCTTTTAATACTGTGTTTCATTGTACCAGTGTTCTGTCTTCCTATATTACTGAATGTTTTAATGTGCCAATATTCTGTCTTCCTATATTACTGGTTGTTTTAATGTACCAATATTCTGTCTTCCTGTATTACTGAA
>NW_013728027.1:0-273 GCF_000517525.1 Limulus polyphemus | reverse complement strand
TAAGTACAGGTTAGAAAAACTGCTAATTAAAGTGAAGAAAATAATAAATAAAACTAGAATGTCAGTGAATTACAATAACGTAAATATTAAATAAAATGCTAAAGTAAATAAGCATTTTTTTTTTGTCTAACAGTTTGGCTGTTGTTAAGCGCAAAGCTGGTTATTTGTACTGTGATAGCCACGGGACAGTTTGGCTGTTGTTAAGCGCAAAGCTGGTTATTTGTATTGTGATAGCCACGGGACAGTTTGGCTGTTGTTAAGCGCAAAGCTGGT
>NW_013728026.1:0-273 GCF_000517525.1 Limulus polyphemus | reverse complement strand
TTACAAAAACAATCTCTGCCAATTCATCAAACCAATCAACAATTACAAAAACAATCTCTGCCAATTCATCAAACCAATTAACAATTACAAAAACAATCTCTGCCAATTCATCAAACCAATCAACAATTACAAAAACAATCTCTGCCAATTCATCAAACCAATTAACAATTACAAAAACAATCTCTGCCAGTTCTTCACACCAATCAACAACTACAAAAAGGTGTGAAGAACTGGCAGAGATTGTTTTTGTAATCAACAATTACAAAAACAATC
>NW_013728025.1:0-273 GCF_000517525.1 Limulus polyphemus | reverse complement strand
CCAAGTAAACTAAATAATAACTCTTAAAGCTAAACAGTATTTTATATCCAACTTTTCCTTTGTTGATGGTTATAATCCTATTCTTATGCTAAGTCATTGAATCATTTCAACTTGGATTCAACAGAAGGCATGAAACTTTTTTGGAGTTTCATTCTGTGTTTAAAAATAAGTACTATAAAGATGCAAGATTTTGTCATATTGAAAACTAAATTTCTAAACAATGAAACAAATATATACACCTGGAAAAAAGTTAAGCACCCCCAAATATTTTTC
>NW_013728024.1:0-273 GCF_000517525.1 Limulus polyphemus | reverse complement strand
GCCTACTATAGCCTACTATTACAGGGTAAGTATATCAAGTAGCATGTATTACATAAGCTTATAAAAATAATTTTGTAGACTAAGCTCAGCTGAATGGGACATGGTAGGGAAAGTGTATTTTGAAAATAAAATTTTAAAACTTGACTCAACAGAAAAAGGTTATAAAATGGGAATAACTTTAGACACATTTCTAAATGAAAAGCAGTTATTGAAAACTCTAATAAACATAGGCCTACCATAGCTAGTTTAGATGCATAAATGTCAATCACGAAG
>NW_013728023.1:0-273 GCF_000517525.1 Limulus polyphemus | reverse complement strand
ACTGAATTCAGTAATAACTTCTCTAGGATTGAATTCAGTAATAACTTCTCTTCTCTAGGCTTGAATTCAGTAATAACTTCTCTACTCTAGGACTGAATTCAGTAATAACTTCTCTAGGATTGAATTCAGTAATAACTTCTCTTCTCTAGGCTTGAATTCAGTAATAACTTCTCTAGGATTGAATTCAGTAATAACTTCTCTTCTCTAAGCTTGAATTCAGTAATAACTTCTCTACTCTAGGACTGAATTCAGTAATAACTTCTCTACTCTAGG
>NW_013728022.1:0-273 GCF_000517525.1 Limulus polyphemus | reverse complement strand
AGTATCTCACGGCAACACACTTCACACTACATACTGATGTTTTTACTGTTGTTGTTATAAGTCAGGGTTTTTCTTTCCACAGAACAGAGGGAGTATCTCACCACAACACACTTCACATTATATACTGATATTTTTACTGTTGTTGTTATAAGTCAGGGTTTTTCTTTCCACAGAACAGAGGGAGTATCTCACGGCTACACACTTCACATTATATACTGATGTTTTTACTGTTGTTGTTATAAGTCAGGGTTTTTCTTTCCACAGAACAGAGGG
>NW_013728021.1:0-273 GCF_000517525.1 Limulus polyphemus | reverse complement strand
CATTCTTAAGACAGAAAAATCAAATTAAGCACTTTTATTAAGCACTTGAGAAATTATTTATTTCAAATATTCGCACAAAGCTGCACGAAATTTATTTGCGTTAGTCGTCCCCAATTCATAGACTAAAGCAATGGCTCTCAAACTTTTTTTTTTGTGGGCCAACTGAATATTTCTTAAATTTCGGCGGACCACAATGGAGTTTATACATTGTGCTGACGCTTTCTTTCATTATTTATTCAACCATCCTATGGACCTAGAAGGGAGCCCGCGAAC
>NW_013728020.1:0-273 GCF_000517525.1 Limulus polyphemus | reverse complement strand
AGGTTTTTATCAAAATAAAGGAGGTTATTATCAAAATAAAAGAGGTTATTAACAAAATAAAGGAGGTTATTAACAAAATAAAGGAGGTTATTAACAAAATAAAAGAGGTTATTAACAAAATAAAGGCGGTTATTAACAAAATAAAAGAGGTTATTAACAAAATAAAGGAGGTTATTAACAAAATAAAAGGGGTTATTAACAAAATAAAAGGGGTTATTAACAAAATAAAAGAGGTTATTATCAAAATAAAGGAGGTTATTATCAAAATAAAAG
>NW_013728019.1:0-273 GCF_000517525.1 Limulus polyphemus | reverse complement strand
CTTAAGGGTTTAGTGTATAAATGCAAGGGTTTAGTGTATAAATGAAGGGTTTAGTGTATAAATCATTTATACACTAAACCCTTCATTTATACACTAAACCTTCATTTATACACTAAACCCTTCATTTATACACTAACCCTTCATTTATACACTAAACCCTCCATTTATACACTAAACCCTTCATTTATACACTAAACCCTTCATTTATACACTAAACCCTTCATTTATACACTAAACCCTCCATTTATACACTAAACCCCTTCATTTATACAC
>NW_013728018.1:0-273 GCF_000517525.1 Limulus polyphemus | reverse complement strand
CTAGAGTAACACATAAAATACAGAAGCTTAGAGTGTAATACTTGGGTGAACAGCTAGAGTAACACATAAAATACAGAAGCATACAGTGTGATACTTAAGTGAACAGCTAGTGTGACACATAAAATACAGAAGCTTAGAGTGTAATACTTGAGTGAACAGCTAGTGTGACACATAAAATACAGAAGCATAGAGCGTGATACTTGGGTGGTCAGCTAGAGTGACACATAAAATACAGAAGCATACAGTGCGATACTTAAGTGAACAGCTAGTGTG
>NW_013728017.1:0-273 GCF_000517525.1 Limulus polyphemus | reverse complement strand
TGAATGGAAAGTATAAACTTCAAAGTTGAATATGCCAGTTTTATTGAAAGCTATAACGTTGATCATGATATTAATGATGGTGATATATAAATCTTGTTCATTTGATTTGGCTGGAGTGAAAAAGCTTTCTCTACAATGAGTTCTGACAGGTAAATCTGTAAGGCTATGTTAAAAAAAAATCTTGATAATTTTCGTATTAGAATATCACATATCTATGAGTGTGACTGGTGTGGCAAGCTTTACTATAGTCTATTCTTGCAAGGTTTTTAATGT
>NW_013728016.1:0-273 GCF_000517525.1 Limulus polyphemus | reverse complement strand
CAATTATTGGTGGAACAAAAACAATTATTGATGAAACGAAAAGCAATTATTGATGAAACGAAAAACAATTATTGGTGGAACAAAAACAATTATTGATGGAACGAAAAGCAATTATTGATGAAACGAAAAACAATTATTGGTGGAACAAAAACAATTATTGATGAAACGAAAAACAGTTATTGGTGGAACAAAAAACTTATTGGTGGAACAAAAAACAATTATTGATGAAACGAAAACAATTATTGGTGGAACAAAAACAATTATTGGTGGAAC
>NW_013728015.1:0-273 GCF_000517525.1 Limulus polyphemus | reverse complement strand
TATATATATATATATATATATAGATGGTAAATAAATCCTCTTATTAAAATTCACAACGATATATATATATATATATATGGTAAAAAAAACTTCAGATTAAAAATTAACAACGATATATATATGGTAATTAGAACTTCTGATGAAACATTCTTAACGATATATAAAAAATATATATGGTAAATAAAAACTTCTGTTTAAAAATTGACATCGATATATATATATATAAGGTAAATAAAAACTTCTGAGTAAACATTTACAACGATACATATATTT
>NW_013728014.1:0-273 GCF_000517525.1 Limulus polyphemus | reverse complement strand
ATTTAATGTCTGTATGTTGTCAATGCACATTTAATGCCTGTAAGTATTTTGTCAATGCACATTTAATGCCTGTATGTTGTCAATGCACATTTAATGCTGGTAAGTTTGTTGTCAATGCACATTTAATGCCTGTAAGTATTTTGTCAATGCACATTTAATGCCGGTAAGTATGTTGTCAATGCACATTTAATGCCTATAAATATTTTGTCAATGTACATTTAATGCCGTATGTTGTCAATGCACATTTAATGCCTGTAAGTATTTTGTCAATGC
>NW_013728013.1:0-273 GCF_000517525.1 Limulus polyphemus | reverse complement strand
CAACTACGATTCACAGTTACCTAACGATCAACCATCTAAGGTCAAGTCATCACAAATGATGGACACGTAAATAATGAGACACAAAATCACAAACAATACGTCGGTATTCAGGTATATACACGACTAAACAGATAACAATACATAGAAATCAGGCATTTGTGTGACTAGATACATAGAAATCAGGCATTTGTGTGACTAGATACATAGAAATCAGGCATTTGTGTGACTAGATAGATAACAATACATAGAAATCAGGCATTTGTGTGACTAGAT
>NW_013728012.1:0-273 GCF_000517525.1 Limulus polyphemus | reverse complement strand
TTCTCCCTTGTACATATGAAACCTATCAACCCCAGGTTCCCACTCAACATTAAATATCTTTAACACTTACCACTTCAACTGCTGTTTGAGATTCTCCCTTGTACGTATGAAACCTATCAACCCCAGGTTCCCACTCAACATTAAATATCTTTAACACTTACCACTTCAACTGCTGTTTGAGATTCTCCCTTGTACATACGAAACCTATCAACCACAAGTTTCCACTCAACATTACATGTCTTTAACACTTACCACTTCAACTGCTGTTTGAGA
>NW_013728011.1:0-273 GCF_000517525.1 Limulus polyphemus | reverse complement strand
AGTCACTTTAAAACTGTATAATTTTAAGCATTAACAAATTTGGAAAATATGCCCAGATGATGTTTACAGACATCCTATAGCTTTGGCACAGGAAATGGTGGAATGTCTCTTGCCACATCTTAAATAATATAATATGATATATTGAGAGCTCTCATTGAGTAACAAAATCAGAGCATGACTTACTGTGAACAACACTTTCAAGTTTAAACATGTGTTTATATGAATTTCAGTAGGCAGATTAGATTGGTGGTATAGTTTACTGCATGGATGTTT
>NW_013728010.1:0-273 GCF_000517525.1 Limulus polyphemus | reverse complement strand
GTGTCTATTAGTAACTTACGTTTTACCATATAAAAATCATGTGTCTATTAGTAACTTACGTGTTTACCATATAAAAATCATGTGTCTATTAGTAACTTACCGTTTACCACATAAAAATCATGTGTCTATTAGTAACTTACGTGTTTACCATATAAAAAGCATGTGTCTATTAGTAACTTACCATGTTTACCACATAAAAATCATGTGTCTATTAGTAACTTACGTTTTACCACATAAAAATCATGTGTCTATTAGTAACTTACGTGTTTACCA
>NW_013728009.1:0-273 GCF_000517525.1 Limulus polyphemus | reverse complement strand
ATATGTAGATAGTACCGTACTTTACTATAATAAAACATACATATTTATTGTAACTTAGTTAACAATTAATAACTACTCTATATGTAGATAGTACCGTACTTTACTCTCTACATGTAGATAGTACCGTACTTTACTATAATAAAACATACATATTTATTGTAACTTAGTTAACAATTAATAACTACTCTATATGTAGATAGTACCGTACTTTACTATAATAAAACATACATATTTATTGTAACTTAGTTAACAATTAATAACTACTCTACATGT
>NW_013728008.1:0-273 GCF_000517525.1 Limulus polyphemus | reverse complement strand
TAACAACAACAATAATGACGAGACCTAGTTATCAACAATGTTGCAGGATTCTAACTATAATGAACCATTGTTAATAACTGTAATCTGATTATAGTAACAACAATATTAATGACAAAACTTAGTTTTCGAAAGTGTTCCAGGATTCTAATAATAATGAATCATTGCTAATAACTCTAATCTGATTATAGTAACAACAATATTAATAACGAAACCTAGTTATCAACAACGTTACAGGATTCTAACGATAATGAACCATTGTTAATAACTCTAATC
>NW_013728007.1:0-273 GCF_000517525.1 Limulus polyphemus | reverse complement strand
TTCTCCATAAGTTAATGTACATGATAACTAAACTGAACTTTGATTTGTACAAATCTATGTTTGTATCCAGCTCTTCATAAGTTAATGTACATGATAACTAAACTGAACTTGATACAGTTATTGTGTTCTAAAATGCATAATCGTAAGCTACATTAATTGTTTTTTGACAACGAATATAGTTAGAAAAAAAAGGAGGCTTACGAAAGCAATCACCCGAGTGCAAACTAGCCTGGGGATAAGTGAGGCTTACAAAAGCAAATACCCAAATGCAAA
>NW_013728006.1:0-273 GCF_000517525.1 Limulus polyphemus | reverse complement strand
GTGGTTTAAACAAACTACTAAAAGATCTTTAACAATGTGTAGTGGTTTAAACAAACTACTAAACGATCTTTAACAATGTGTAGTGGTTTCAACAAAACTACTAAACGATCTTTAACAATGTGTATTGGTTTCAACAAAACTACTAAACGATCTTTAACAATGTGTATTGGTTTCAACAAAACTACTAAACGATCTTTAACAATGTGTATTGGTTTCAACAAAACTACTAAACGATCTTTAACAATGTGTAGTGGTTTCAACAAAACTACTAAA
>NW_013728005.1:0-273 GCF_000517525.1 Limulus polyphemus | reverse complement strand
TGACAAACTTGTTGTTACTTCTAATCCCGTCCCACCAACAGGATTACATGACAGACTTGTTGTTACTTCTAATCCAGTCCCACCGGCAGGATTACATGACAGATTTGTTGTTACTTCTAATCCCGTCACACCAACAGGATTACATGACAGACTTGTTGTTACTCCTAATCCCGTCCCACCGGCAGGATTACATGACAGACTTGTTGTTACTCCTAATCCCGTCCTACCGGCAGGATTACATGAAAGACTTGTTGTTACTCCTAATCCCGTCAC
>NW_013728004.1:0-273 GCF_000517525.1 Limulus polyphemus | reverse complement strand
AACTGCTAAACATATATGAAGTTTGTTTGTTGATAGAGAAGTAACTCCTAAACATATATGAAGTTTGTTTGTTGATAGAGAAGTAACTCCTAAACATATATGAAGTTTGTTGATAGAGAAGTAACTGCTAAACATATATGAAGTTTGTTTGTTGATAGAGAAGTAACTCCTAAACATATATGAAGTTTGTTTGTTGATAGAGAAGTAACTGCTAAACATATATGAAGTTTGTTTGTTGAAAGAGAAGTAACTGCTAAACATATATGAAGTTTG
>NW_013728003.1:0-273 GCF_000517525.1 Limulus polyphemus | reverse complement strand
GGGAAAGTAGTAAGGCAAACTACATTTATCAGGAAAAGTAATAAGGCAAACTACCTTTATCAAGGAAAGTAGTAAGGCATACTACCTTTATCGGGGAAAGATTATTTCGGTTAGTTATTTCGGTTAGGGTAATACTTAATTATGTTCCTTCTAGTAAGATCCTCATGAAGTGCAAGATAAGCACTAAGTCTTGTGATTAAATTTTATTATTTACTTTACTCATGCCCCCGAGTAGCACAGTGGTATGTCTGCGGACTTACAACGCTAGAATAC
>NW_013728002.1:0-273 GCF_000517525.1 Limulus polyphemus | reverse complement strand
GTAAATGGTTCTGTTTTATCCAGTATAGTTTAAATGGTTCTGTTTTATCCAGCACAGTTTAAATGGTTCTGTTTTATCCAGCACAGTTTAAATGGTTCTGTTTTATATGGCTACAGTTTAAATAGTTCTGTTTTATCCAGCACAGCTTTAAATGGTTCTGTTTTATCCAGCACAGTTTAAATGGTTCTGTTTTATCCAGCACAGTTTAAATAGTTCTGTTTTATCCAGCACAGTTTAAATGGTTCTGTTTTATCCAGCACAGTTTAAATAGTT
>NW_013728001.1:0-273 GCF_000517525.1 Limulus polyphemus | reverse complement strand
TAAAAGTACTGATGTCCAATGTGAAATCTCTGAAGTTGAATGATTTGTATTGTTCGAAATTTATAAACGTTCCTAATCAATATGTATGAGGTTTTCCGATTAATAAGCGTTATAGCAGTCACAATTATAGCTTTCGAAGTTTATAGCACACTAACTATAGAAAACCAATAATAGATACTGTTTTCTGATGCGTCGCATTGGTTATATTTATAGGCATGTAGAGAGTTTCTCGAAACTTCAGTTTACATAACAATACTGACGCTAACTAGCATA
>NW_013728000.1:0-273 GCF_000517525.1 Limulus polyphemus | reverse complement strand
CTAAAACCTACAACACCGATAGTATCACCAATCATTGTAATAATAAAACATACAACACTGGTAGCATCACCAACAATTGTAACACTAAAACCTATAACACCGGTAGATACTGGTGTTGTAGGTTTTATTGTTACAATGGTTGTTGATACATCACCAACCATTGTAACACTAAAACCCACAACACCAGTAGCATCACCAACAATTGTAACACTAAAACCCACAACACCAGTAGCATCACCAACAATTGTAACACTAAAACCTACAACACCAGTA
>NW_013727999.1:0-273 GCF_000517525.1 Limulus polyphemus | reverse complement strand
GATATATTATTTAAAGCTTTCGTTGTATGATATATTATTTAAAGCTTTGGTTGTATGATATATTATTTAAAGCTTTGGTTGTATGATATAATATTTAAAGCTTTGGTTGTATGATATATTATTTAAAGTCTTCGTTGTATGATATATTATTTAAAGCTTTGGTTGTATGATATAATATTTAAAGCTTTCGTTGTATGATATATTATTTAAAGCTTTGGTTGTATGATATAATATTTAAAGCTTTCGTTGTATGATATATTATTTAAAGCTGTC
>NW_013727998.1:0-273 GCF_000517525.1 Limulus polyphemus | reverse complement strand
GGTTTTAAGATCTACATTACAGACGGTAGTAAAAAAAGTAAATTTAAGATCTAAATTACATACGGTAATAAACCAGGTAGTTTTATCCACTACACTACAGACCGTAATAAAACAAGTAGATTTTAGATCTATATTACAGACAGTAGTAAACCAAGCAATTTTAGCATCTACATTACAGACGGTAGTAAACAAAGTAGTTTTAACATTTACATTACAGACCGTAATAAAACAAGTAGATTTTAGATTAACATTACAGACAGTAGTAAACCAAGT
>NW_013727997.1:0-273 GCF_000517525.1 Limulus polyphemus | reverse complement strand
ACGATATAGAATCCGCAGACAGCAATCCAGCAGGTACCATATGATTGTGACGATATAGAATCTCCAGACAGCAGGCCATCAGGCACCTTATGATTGGGACGATATAGAATCTGCAGACAGCAATCCAGCAGGTACCTTATGATTGTGACGATATAGAATCTCCAGGCAGCGGTCCAACAGGTACCTTATGCTTGTGGCGATATAGAATCTCCAGACAGCGGTCCAACAGGTACCTTATGCTTGTGGCGATATAGAATCTGCAGACAGCGGTCC
>NW_013727996.1:0-273 GCF_000517525.1 Limulus polyphemus | reverse complement strand
CAAAAGTGTACATCGAGGACATCTTTCTGGTCTAATAATACGAAAACAAAATTTTTCACCAAATTTATGAAAACTACCAAGGGTATAGCCTTTGATATTTTGAGAAAAAATAATTTTTTTTAAAAATCGCCAAAAATTTTTTTTTTAAAAATCGCCAAAAGTACGTATTTGAAAGGAAAATTAGCTGAGAAATCTACGATTCTCTTTATTTCTTAGAAAAACTCAAAGACGAAACCTGAAGACTGCATGAAAAATTTCATGCTACTTTCAATC
>NW_013727995.1:0-273 GCF_000517525.1 Limulus polyphemus | reverse complement strand
AAGTTAGCTTTCACTACAACTTAACCTCATGTAGACTAAACTCAAGTTAGCTTTCACTACAACTCAACCTCATGTAGACTAAAATCAAGTTAGCTTTCACTACAACTCAACCACATGTAGACTAAAGTCAAGTTAGCTTTCACTACAACTCAACCTCGTGTAGACTAAAGTCAAGTTAGCTTTCATTACAACTCAACCTCGTGTAGAATAAAGTCAAGTTAGCTTTCACTACAACTCAACCTCATATAGACTAAAGTCAAGTTAGCTTTCACT
>NW_013727994.1:0-273 GCF_000517525.1 Limulus polyphemus | reverse complement strand
GTATATATTGTTAGTTCATATATACGTTATTTATATAGTATGTATTTATTGTTAGTTAATGGTACGTTATTTATGTAGTAAGTATATATTGTTAGTTCATGCTACGTTATTTATATAGAAAGTATATATTGTTAGTTGATGTTACGTTATTTATATAGTAAGTATATACTGTTAGTTTATGCTACGTTATTTATATAGTATGTATATATTGTTAGTTCATGCTACGTTATTTATATAGTATGTATATATTGTTAGTTCATGATACGTTATTTA
>NW_013727993.1:0-273 GCF_000517525.1 Limulus polyphemus | reverse complement strand
ACACTTTGGTGAGAAATATCATAAACCTGTATCTATCAATACACACTGTGGTGAGAAATATTATTAACCTGTATCTATCAATACCCACGGTGGTGAGAAATATTATTAACCTGTATCTATCAATACACACTGTGGTGAGAAATATTATTAACCTGTATCTATCAATACACGCTGTGGTGAGAAATATCATAAACCTGTATCTATCAATACACACTGTGGTGAGAAATATCATTAACCTGTATCTATCAATACACACTGTGGTGAGAAATATCA
>NW_013727992.1:0-273 GCF_000517525.1 Limulus polyphemus | reverse complement strand
TCACAAGATAACAAACAAATACAAAGAATATTAACCACAACATGTCTCTCATCACAAGATGAACAAATACAACAAATATTATAAACCACAACATCTCTCTCATCACAAGATAACAAACAAATACAAAGAATATTAACCACAACATGACTCTCATAACAAGATAACAAACAAATACAACAAACATTATAAACCACAACATCTCTCCCATTACAAGATAACAAACAAATACAAAGAATATTAACCACAACATGTCTCTCATCACAAGATAACAAC
>NW_013727991.1:0-273 GCF_000517525.1 Limulus polyphemus | reverse complement strand
GGTAAAACAGAAGGCTACATAACACACAATAATATAGTATCACAACATCAGCGCACCATCTGTTACAACAAAAGTTATGATTACAACACTTCAAGATGTGGAAAAAGAATACCTATAACATAATGACATGAACTTGCACATTTAATAAAGCAATAACAATGTCCATGGTATTTAGAAAATGTTCAAGTTTTCAAAAATTGTTGGCTAAATAGCAGAAAAGGTTATTTCCAATTATATGATATTTGAAAATTAAAAACAGGACCAACATTAAAA
>NW_013727990.1:0-273 GCF_000517525.1 Limulus polyphemus | reverse complement strand
AGCTGTTGATGATACGTCAGCTATGATGTTAAGAAGCAGCTGTTGGTGATACGTCAGCCGTGATGTAAAGAAGCAGCTGTTGGTGATACGTTAGCTGTGATGTAAAGAAGCAGCTGTTGGTGATACTTCAACTGTGACATAAAGAAGCAGCTGTTGGTGATACGTCAGCTATGATATAAAGAAGCAGCTGTTGGTGATACTTCAACTGTGACATAAAGAAGCAGCTGTTGGTGATACGTCAGCTATGATATAAAGAAGCAGCTGTTGGTGATA
>NW_013727989.1:0-273 GCF_000517525.1 Limulus polyphemus | reverse complement strand
AACATTAAACGGGGTTTAACTGGACTCTGTACGACACCGCTAACATTAAACGGGGTTTAACTGGACTCTGTACGACACCGCTAACATTAAACGGGGTTTAACTGGACTCTGTACGACACCGCTAACATTAAACGGGGTTTAACTGGACTCTGTACGACACCGCTAACATTAAACGGGGTTTAACTGGACTCTGTACGACACCGCTAACATTAAACGGGGTTTAACTGGACTCTATACAACACCACTAGCATTAAAGTGGGTTTAACTGGACTC
>NW_013727988.1:0-273 GCF_000517525.1 Limulus polyphemus | reverse complement strand
ACAATAAACTGACTTTCACTCGTATATATATATTAAACAAAGCTATGAATCTAGTATACAATAAACTGACTTTCACTCGTATATATATATATATATATATTAAACAAACTATGAATCTAGTATATAATAAACTGACTTTCACTCGTATATATGTATATTAAACAAGCTATGAATCTAGTATACAATAAACTGACTTTCACTCGTATATATATATTAAACAAGCTATGAATCTAGTGTACAATAAATCGACTTTCACTCGTATATATATATATT
>NW_013727987.1:0-273 GCF_000517525.1 Limulus polyphemus | reverse complement strand
GGTAAGCGATAGGAAGAGGAGACTGTCATATACCGTGAATTATTATTAATAATGATAAAGTTTGATTTAGTACAGGAGTAAGTAGTAACTGTAGGTTAACAAATTACCATGTATATTCTGGTAAGCGATAGGATGAGGAGACTGTCATATACCGTGAATTATTATTAATAATGATAAAGTTTGATTTAGTACAGGAGTAAGTAGTAACTGTAGGTTAACAAATACATGTATATTCTGGTAAGCGATAGGATGAGGAGACTGTCATATACCGTG
>NW_013727986.1:0-273 GCF_000517525.1 Limulus polyphemus | reverse complement strand
ACCTATCCCATTGTTGTGTTGCCACAGTTGTGAAATAAGTTCTCTCTCTACTGAGTACTTACACTGAACTATCCCATTGTTGTGTTGCCACAGTTGTGAAATAAGTTCTCTCTCTACTGAGTACTTACACTGACCTATCCCATTGTTGTGTTGCCACAGTTGTGAAATAAGTTCTCTCTCTACTGAGTACTTACACTGAACTATCCCATTGTTGTGTTGCCACAGTTGTGAAATAAGTTCTCTCTCTACTGAGTATGTACACTGAACTATCCC
>NW_013727985.1:0-273 GCF_000517525.1 Limulus polyphemus | reverse complement strand
ATATATATATATATATATATGTGTGTGTGTGAATGTTTAATCAGAAGTTTCTATTTACCACACACACATACATATATAGCGTTTTGAATTTATAGTCAGAAGTTTTTATTTACAATATATGTTTATATCGTTGTAAATGTTTAATCACCAGTTTGAATTTACCATGTATATATATATATTTGTGAATGTTTCTCAGAAGTTTTTATTAACCATGTATATATATATCGTGTGAATGTTTAATCAGAAGTATTTACTTACCATATATATATGTAT
>NW_013727984.1:0-273 GCF_000517525.1 Limulus polyphemus | reverse complement strand
GACATTGATTGATTTAATAGTTAGTTAATCCATTCAGTTCGTTCCTAACTAGATATGGTAACGTCAGACATTGATTGATTTAATAGTTAGTTAGTCCATTCAGTTCGTTCCTAACGAGATATGGTAACGTCAGACATCGATTGATTTAATAGTTAGTTAATACATTCAGTTCGTTCCTAACTAGATATGGTAACGTGAGACATTGATTGATTTAATAGTTAGTTAATCCATTCAGTTCGTTCCTAACTAGATATGGTAACGTGAGACATTGAT
>NW_013727983.1:0-274 GCF_000517525.1 Limulus polyphemus | reverse complement strand
CTGTTCGTGTTGAGGACTAGGTATACTTGATAAGGTAATTCCTTGTGTTTCTGTTCGTGTTAAGGACTAGGTATACTTGAAAAGGTAATCTTTGTGTTTTAGTTCGTGTTAAGGACTTGGTATATTGCAGAAGGTAATTACTTGTGTTTCTGTTCGTATTAAGGAGTAGGTATACTTGATAAGGTAATTCATTGTGTTTCTGTTTGTATTAAGGACTAGGTATACTTGATAAGGTAATTCCTTGTGTTTCTGTTCGTGTTAAGGACTAGGTATA
>NW_013727982.1:0-274 GCF_000517525.1 Limulus polyphemus | reverse complement strand
GATTGCATATTTATTTGAGACTAACATTCAACCGATTCCATGTCTATGTGAGACTCAATTCAACCGATTGCATGTTTACTTGAGACTAAATTCAGCCGATTCTATGTTTATTTGAGACTAAATTCAGCCGATTACATGTTTATTTGAGACTAAATTCAGCCGATTACATGTTTATTTGAGACTAAATTCAGCCGATTCCATGTCTATTTGAGACTACATTCAGCCGATTCCATGTTTATTTGAGATTAATATCAACCGATTGCATATTTATTTG
>NW_013727981.1:0-274 GCF_000517525.1 Limulus polyphemus | reverse complement strand
ACTAAGTGACCCGCGGGTCATAGGTTGCCGACCACTGTGCTAGACTGATTATTTTATTTCATGCCGTCCGGAAAAGCCCCGAATACCGCGGAACGTTGTGATGTACTTTATGCCGACCACTGTGCTAGACTGATTATTTTATTTCATGCCGTCCGGAAAAGCCCCGAATACCGCGGAACGTTGTGATGTACTTTATTCTATCTATCTCAGCCCAAACAGCCCCTGTTGGAACTATAGAAGTATGTAACAACAGAGATGCATATTTACTTCACTC
>NW_013727980.1:0-274 GCF_000517525.1 Limulus polyphemus | reverse complement strand
ATCGAAAAAGTAATGTTTGAAAGGGTCATGAGGAGAGCCTTAAAACAGAGCTTTAAGTATATTTTTGGACTCTGAGGTTTAAACCAATCAATTTGCTTGAAAGTTGTTATTATCATGTAAGAAGCTGTTAAACACGATAATTTATATTCAGAACTTTGAAATCCTCAAATCTGAGCCCCAAATATGTAGTCAAAAGAGCTGCGAAGACTCTTAAAAACAGATCCACGTATTTAAATGACAACTGGCATAGGCACGTAAGATGTCGTTCAAAACA
>NW_013727979.1:0-274 GCF_000517525.1 Limulus polyphemus | reverse complement strand
GATCTTATAGTTACACTGACAAAGCTGTGTATTTAATGTTATCTTGTTTGTTTAACAGTTATAGTTACACTGACAAAGTTGTGAATTTAATGTTATCTTGTTTGTTTAACTGTTATAGTTACACCGACAAAGCTGTGAATTTAATGTTATCTTGTTTGTTTAGATCTTATAGTTACACTGACAAAGCTGTGTATTTAATGTTATCTTGTTTGTTTAACTGTTATAGTTACACTGACAAAGTTGTGAATTTAATGTTATCTTGTTTGTTTAGATC
>NW_013727978.1:0-274 GCF_000517525.1 Limulus polyphemus | reverse complement strand
TTGAAGATAAACGAGACTGTATCCACTGGTAATTGTACCTTATTAAGGTAGCTGGTTAAAGATAATCGAGACTGTATCCACTGGTAATTGTACCTTATTCGTTTATCTTCAATCAGTAACCTTAAACTGTATCCACTGGTAATTGTACCTTATTAGGATTACTGATTGAAGATAAACGAGGCTGTATCCACTGGTAATTATACCTTATTAATGTTACTGGTTGAAGATAAACGAGGCTGTATCCACTGGTAATTGTACCTTATTAAGGTTACTG
>NW_013727977.1:0-274 GCF_000517525.1 Limulus polyphemus | reverse complement strand
CTTTGGATTTCGAAACGTACATTTCAGGGAACACACACCTTCCTGAAAGCAGCTCCTATTCAAAACTGTTAGTTTTTCCTTGAAGAGGATGGTTCTAATTAAGTATTGTTTGGACTTCATTATCTTCAGTCAGTAAGCGGTTTCGAGCGGGGCCTACCTATTAGCGTATCGGACTCGGGATCCGAGGGTCTTGGGTTAGAGACGTGGTAATACCAAACACGCTTTGCTCGCAGCTATGGATGTGTTATTCGGTTAAGAGTACCGGATTCAGGCT
>NW_013727976.1:0-274 GCF_000517525.1 Limulus polyphemus | reverse complement strand
ATTTCTATTGCTAAGTTATGTTCTGAATTTTGTGTAAAGCTACACGAGGGCTATCTGTGCTATTGCTAAATAATAGATACCTTCAAGAATCAGGGGAATCGGTTGCATTCTAGTGTTTAATATTAGATACCTTCAAGAATCAGGGGAATCGGTTGTATTCTAGTGTTTAATATTAAATACCTTCAAGAATCAGGGGAATCAGTTGCATTCTAGTGTTTAATATCAGATACCTTCAAGAATCAGGGGAATCAGTTGCATTTTAGTATTTAATATT
>NW_013727975.1:0-274 GCF_000517525.1 Limulus polyphemus | reverse complement strand
GTAACTGTTAAGAGAGAGGTTGAACTAATTAGGTTAGTTAATTATGAATTAACTAACGACTGGAGGCGTAACAGTATATATTTTTTTTACATTTTTGTGAGTCAGGTGACACCATGTGAATAGCCTTCCTTACTATTGATTAGAAATTTCGTGGTTATTGTTCATTTGCCACACTAAACGCTTTTTTTATTTTTGTTAGAGCAAAGTCACATTGGACTCTCTGCTGGGTCCACTGTGGGAATCGAACTCCGCATTTTAGCGTTGTCAGTCTGTC
>NW_013727974.1:0-274 GCF_000517525.1 Limulus polyphemus | reverse complement strand
GATGTAAAGAAACAGCTGTTGGTGATACGTCAGCTGTGACATAAAGAAGCAGCTGTTGGTGATACTTCAACTGTGACGTAAGAAGCAGCTGTTGATAATACGTCAGCTGTGATTTAAAGAAGCAGCTGTTGGTGATTCTACAACTGTGACGTAAAGAAGCAGCTGTTGATGATACGTCAGCTGTGATGTCAAGAAGCAGCTGTTGGTGATACTTCAACTGTGAGTGACGTAAAGAAGCAGCTGTTGGTGATACGTCAGCTGTGATGTAAAGAAG
>NW_013727973.1:0-274 GCF_000517525.1 Limulus polyphemus | reverse complement strand
GTTTAGAGAAAAACTATTAATCACCAAGGGTGTTCGAAGATTACCAATTCTCCTTCACCCTGCTCGAGGTTAAATATTAGAAGTTCAATGAGAGGTCACCGTTCTAATGGGCCGAAAAAAAATATAATAATTAACGAATGAATAAATAAAAAATTATAATAATGAAATAAAATAGAAGAATAATAAAATAAAATAAAAATATATTGAATGCACACACACAAACACACACACACACACACACACATATATATATATATATATATATATATACATA
>NW_013727972.1:0-274 GCF_000517525.1 Limulus polyphemus | reverse complement strand
GTACTTGATTTGTTCAGATTCTTTGATATAATAACTAACACAACAATATCTTTGCTGTACTTGATGTATTTAGATGAATTGATATGATAGCTAACACAACAATATCTTAGCTGTACTTGATGTGTTCAGATTCTTTGATATAATAGCTAACACAACAATATCTTTGCTGTACTTGATGTATTTAGATGAATTGATATAATAGCTAACACAACAATATCTTAGCTGTACTTGATGTGTTCAGATTCTTTGATATAATAGCTAACACAACAATATC
>NW_013727971.1:0-274 GCF_000517525.1 Limulus polyphemus | reverse complement strand
GGCCATGCCGGCAGGTTTCTACGAAAACTCGCTCGTGGATGGACTTTAAAATTGATGACCAAATCAAAGTGCTTCGTCAGACAATATTAGCTCAAAATTAGTGACATCAGTGCGCAGATTCGGTAGCTTTACGCGAAATTCGGAAACTAAGTAACTACCCAAAAGTCCATTTTTGACAGTTCATGGAATATGAATAAATATTTATGTAAGCTTTAATGTCAGCATGGTGTACTTTTGCACATAAAAACTGTTATCTTTATAAATATATAAATAA
>NW_013727970.1:0-274 GCF_000517525.1 Limulus polyphemus | reverse complement strand
TTTCTTTCTATAATTACAACACAACAGATTTATCTTTGTAGGCCCAACACTAAATACATGAGGTGATCATTGCATCAAAAGTCTGTAAATTAATGAAATACAAAACCAATATCATGTGCATAGAAAATCATTGCTCTAGTATAAATAATAATCATACATAAATACAATATAAAAATTAAAGTTTTTAACATTATGATTTACTACCTTATTTACATTAAGAACTACCTTGAAAACGTACATAAATTGGGATTTTTCACAAATAGATGCAAAAAAG
>NW_013727969.1:0-274 GCF_000517525.1 Limulus polyphemus | reverse complement strand
ACTACAAATGTATAGGTGCTTCAACTCACATCACAACAATATCACTATATATGTATAGGTGCTTCAACTCACATCACAACAATATCACTATAAATGTATATGTGCTTCCACTCACACCACAACAATATCACCATAAATATATAGATGCTTCCACTCACATCACAACAATATCAGTATCAATGTATAGGTGCTTCAACTCAAATCACAACAATATCACTATAAATGTATAGGTGCTTCAACTCACATCACAACAATATCACTATAAATGTATAGG
>NW_013727968.1:0-274 GCF_000517525.1 Limulus polyphemus | reverse complement strand
AGTTTCATTCCGCCTTGTACTCCTTCACTAACCACAGTCTCATCCGTCTTGTGCTCCTTCATTAACCATTGTCTCATCCATCTTGTACTCCTTCACTAACCACAGTCTCATCCGTCTTGTACTCCTTCACTAACCATAGTCTCATCCGTCTTGTACTCCTTCACCAACCATAGTCTCATCCATCTTGTACTCCTTCACCAACCACAGTCTCATCTGTCTTGTACTACTTCACCAACCATTGTCTCATCCATCTTGTGCTCCTTCACCAACCACA
>NW_013727967.1:0-274 GCF_000517525.1 Limulus polyphemus | reverse complement strand
TTTGAGCTGGACTTGTTGGGGATAATTCTGAATGGTGTTCAACCTATTATTATATGTGCTGGTTAGTTTGAGTAGTCTGGACTTGTTGGGGATAATTCTGAATGGTGTTCAACCTATTATTATATGTGCTGGTTACTCAAACTTTCTGAACGATGTTCAACCTATTATTATATGTGCTGGTTAGTTTGAGTAGTCTGGACTTGTTGGCGATAATTCTGAATGGTGTTCAACCTATTATTATATGTAACCAGCAGGTTTGAGTAGTCTGGACTTG
>NW_013727966.1:0-274 GCF_000517525.1 Limulus polyphemus | reverse complement strand
TCTGATAGGATGATTTGTATGACTAGCTGTTATCTTACCTCCCTGTAAGTCTGATAGAATGTTTCGTATGACTAGCTATTATCTTACTTTCCTGTAAGTCTGATAAGACGTTTCGTATGACTAGCTGTTATCTTACCTACCTGTGAGTCTGATAGGATGATTTGTATGACTAACTGTTATCTTACCTCCCTGTAAGTCTGATAGGATGTTTTGTATGACTAACTGTTATCTTACCTCCCTGTAAGTCTGATATTACATTTTGTATGACTAGCTG
>NW_013727965.1:0-274 GCF_000517525.1 Limulus polyphemus | reverse complement strand
GGCACAGTTTTATAATAAATATTTACTGTGTTTAAGAAACTACAAAAGGTTTTTGTTCAACTTGGAGCATGATGGTGGCTCAGCTGTAACGCTGAATATTGGGTTTCGATAAAGGAAAGAAAAACTGACCAGAAGTAGAAACTACAAAAGGCACAGTTTTATAATAAATATTTACTGTGTTTAACAGCACACAAACAGTGTCAGGAAAACTCAGTATCAATAAATATCATCAAATCCTTTATCGAAACCCAATATTCAGCGTTACAGCTGAGCC
>NW_013727964.1:0-274 GCF_000517525.1 Limulus polyphemus | reverse complement strand
AGAAGTGACGTCGGGGAAGATGAAGATAGTGACGTTGTAAGAGAAATAATCTTATGCAATATAAAATAAATTGCTAATAGTAATTGCGACGGCCGGGAATCGAACCCGGGTCAACTACTTGGAAGGCAGCTATGCTAACCACTATACCACCGTCGCTATATAATTAATTTCTTGAAAAATCGTCTTTATTAGGAAGAACTAGTATTTTGTCAAAAAAATAAAGGTAACGTACTTGGCTGGTTACTCAGCTCAATTCGCGTGGAACGGGTCTTTG
>NW_013727963.1:0-274 GCF_000517525.1 Limulus polyphemus | reverse complement strand
AGCAGTTAAACTCGAAACGTGTTACACTGGTTACTTGAAGTAGCAGTTAAACTCGAAACGTGTCACACTGGATACTTGAAGTAGCAGTTAAACTCGAAACGTGTCATACTTGATACTTGATGTAGCAGTTAAACTAGAAACGTGTCATACTTGATACTTGAAGAAGCAGTTAAACTAGAAACTTGTCACACTGGATACTTGAAGTAGCAGTTAAACTCGAAACGTGTCATACTTGATACTTGAAGAAGCAGTTAAACTAGAAACGTGTCACACT
>NW_013727962.1:0-274 GCF_000517525.1 Limulus polyphemus | reverse complement strand
GACAGCAGTATGTACAGATTCATTTCCAGAAACTAGACACATTAATTCTGTCTTGACCATGATAAGAAAGTGCACGTGTAGACAATGTAAACATCAAATCTTTCAGTTTTATACGGAATAAATATATAAACCAATATCTGGCTTTAATTAAAACATCAAACACCTCTATCAGACCAATATCTGGCTTTAATTAAAACATTAAACACCTCTATCAGACCAAAATCTGGTTTTAATTAAAACATTAAACACCTCTATCAGACCAAAATCTGGTTTT
>NW_013727961.1:0-274 GCF_000517525.1 Limulus polyphemus | reverse complement strand
CTTATATAACTCACAGTTTAAAGTGGAGGGAATATTTTTTAATGTTACACAGATTCGAATCCTCATCGCCAGCTTCGAAATCCACATTTCTACTACAGGGCCAACCTGTGCCCAACTAAATTGTTTCTCAACTAAATAAACAACAGAGCTGAAATTAGAGTATATGTTAGAAGCCTATCTGTATTATATGTCAAAAATGAATTACTCTACTTTATAATATACAACAAGCTACAATCCGTAGAACATAAGTACTCTGAAACTTAATGTTGAAGCT
>NW_013727960.1:0-274 GCF_000517525.1 Limulus polyphemus | reverse complement strand
ACATGTTCAAATCCACAATATCCATGTTATGATGTCACTAGAACTTTAGTCAAGGTAGAGATGTGACATGTTCAAATCCACAATACCCATGTTATGATATCACTAGAACTTTAGTCAAGGTAGAGATGTAACATGTTCAAATCCACAATACCCATGTTATGATGTCACTAGAACTTTAGTCAAGATAATGATGTAACATGTTCAAATCTACAATACCCATGTTATGATGTCACTAGAACTTTAGTCAAGGTAGAGATGTGACATGTTGAAATCT
>NW_013727959.1:0-274 GCF_000517525.1 Limulus polyphemus | reverse complement strand
GTGTATTCACGTCTCCCGATAACCAGTATATACAGGTTTTTAAAAATTATTTTACGATGTGTATTCACGTCTCCCGATAACCAGTATATACAGGTTTTTAAAAATTATTTTACGATGTGTATTCACGTCTCCCGATAACTAGTATATACAGGTTTTTAAAAATTATTTTACGATGTGTATTCACGTCTCCCGATAACCAGTATATACAGGTTTTAAAATTATTTTACTATGTGTATTCACGTCTCCCGATAACTAGTATATACAGGTTTTAAAA
>NW_013727958.1:0-274 GCF_000517525.1 Limulus polyphemus | reverse complement strand
AGGTGGCATATCTAATTTTATAGAACATATTAGTTCAATATCCTGCCGCTAGGGAAGCGGACATAATGTAATGAAACATACTATGAAGTAAAATAGGTTTTACAATCTTAAACAAATTTGTTTTATGTTTTCCTCTCTATTAATAAGCAAGGATAGTATTTATTTATCTTAGTTTAATTTTTGAAACAATTATCTTAAACTTAAAATCACTTAATAATTGGCCATGTTTAAAAACTAATATAGGAGCGGGTTTTAAGTTTTTAGGTTTAAAGTG
>NW_013727956.1:0-274 GCF_000517525.1 Limulus polyphemus | reverse complement strand
ACACTACATGTGTATATATCTATATTAATGGGCTGTCTACAACACTACATGTATATATCTATATTGATGGGCTGTCTACAACACTACATGTGTATATCTATATTGATGGGCTGTCTACAACACTACATGTGTATATCTATATTGATGGGCTGCCTACATGTATATATCTATATTGATGGGCTGTCTACAACACTACATGTGTACATCTATATTGATGAGCTGTCTACAACACTACATGTGTATATACATATATTGAAGAGATTATGATTGATTA
>NW_013727955.1:0-274 GCF_000517525.1 Limulus polyphemus | reverse complement strand
TTGTTGTTAACGTCAACTGTCACAGTAAGGTTAATAGTGAAGGTTGGCTTGTTGTTAACATCAACTATCACAGTAGGCTAGTAGTCTGATGTTAACAACAAGCCAGCCAACCTTCACTATTAACCTACTGTGCTAGCTTATGTTAATGATAAGCCAACCTCCTCCACTAGCCTACTGTGCTAGCTGATGTTAACGATCACAGTAGGCTAGTAGTGGAGGTTGGCTTATCGTTAACATCAGCTATCACAGTAGGCTAGTAGTGGAGGTTGGCTTG
>NW_013727954.1:0-274 GCF_000517525.1 Limulus polyphemus | reverse complement strand
GCTTCCCTTATATGTAATTGTAAAATACGTTAAAACGCTCATAAAAACTGTAAAACGCAAAATGTGAAACCGCAAATTTTCGTGTATCTCCGCAAGGACTCAACAAACCTTCATGCCAAATTTGCTGAAGGTTCATCAACAGGGGGCGGAGTAATGGTAAAAAACGCAAAAATTTGTATGTACCCCTGTATGGGCCTAATGAACCTCCATACTAATTATGGTGAAGATCCATTCACACCCTGCGAAAGTAGTTACATGGACACACAACAGACAA
>NW_013727953.1:0-274 GCF_000517525.1 Limulus polyphemus | reverse complement strand
ATTCTCCTAACAATATCCTTAGTTTTAACGGCATGGTCTTACTATGAAAATAAGGTGAATTGTCCATGCCGTTAAAACTAAGGATATTGTTAGGAGAATCCACCATATTTTAATAATATGACACATTATTCTCCTAACAATATACTTAGTTTTAATGACGTTCCACCTTATTTTAATAATATGACACATTATTCTCCTAACAATATCCTTAGTTTTAATGACGTGCCACCTTATTTTAATAATATGACACATTATTCTCCTAACAATATACTAA
>NW_013727952.1:0-274 GCF_000517525.1 Limulus polyphemus | reverse complement strand
TCCAATCTTATAATCATTATGCTTCTTAGCTTATTTCCTTGTTTATGGCTAGACGTGTATAATAATTTGATAATTCTATAAAATACTATACGAAAAAAAACTAATAACGAGAGAAACCATGTGTTTCTTCTTTGATCAACCTGTTACAGAGAACCAGAAGTCCTGTGTAAACATGATCCGGTTTAGAAGCACTGACTGTTTCTTCTGTGACGATCTGTTACGCAGAACCAGAAGTCCTGTGTGAACACAATCCGGTTTAGAAGCACTGTCTGTG
>NW_013727951.1:0-274 GCF_000517525.1 Limulus polyphemus | reverse complement strand
AGGATTAAGCTTTAAATACACTAATAACAGTAAATGCAAAAGGAAAACATGCTATTTCATACTTACAGAAAATACTTTACAGGAAGTATTACTACAAAAACAATAAATATTAAAATAAACATGTTAAAAAGGTAATTGACGTGAACAATTTGGAAACGACATCCAGCTAATTTTTCAAGTTTTTATATATATATTTCTGAAAACGACTTTCCAAATGCGCTACATCTTTGTTGGTTTAAGAATGTTTCCAGCGTCGATAATTAACTAAAGAGAA
>NW_013727950.1:0-274 GCF_000517525.1 Limulus polyphemus | reverse complement strand
AAAATTGTAAATATTTCCAGTTGTAAACTAATGAAATTTTACAATTTTCGGATGAACACATGAACTTTTAATTTAAAGACAGTTGTAAACTAATGTCTTTAAATTAAAAGTTCATGTGTTCATCCGAAAATTGTAAAAATTTCATTAGTTTACAACTGTCTTTAAATTAAAAGTTCATGTGTTCATCCGAAAATTGTAAACATTTCATTAGTTTACAACTGTCTTTAAATTAAAAGTTCATCTGTTCATCCGAAAACTGTAAAAATTTCATTAG
>NW_013727949.1:0-274 GCF_000517525.1 Limulus polyphemus | reverse complement strand
TATAACAAACAATATAGATAATAGTTTACAACAAACAATATAAATAGTAGTTTATAACAAAGAATATAAATAGTAGTTTATAACAAATAATATAAATTTTAGTTTATAACAAAGAATATAAATAATAGTTTATAACAAACAATATAGATAATAGTTTACAACAAACAATATAAATAGTAGTTTATAACAAATAATATAAATAGTAGTTTATAACAAATAATATAAATAGTAGTTTATAACAAATAATATAGATAATAGTTTATAACAAATAATA
>NW_013727948.1:0-274 GCF_000517525.1 Limulus polyphemus | reverse complement strand
TCCTAACCGTTTATGATAGAAGAATGTAGACTATTTCTAATAATCTGAACATATAAATCCTGTCGTTTATGATAGAAGAAGTAGACTATTTCTAATAATCTGAACATATAAATCCTGTCGTTTATGATAGAAGAATGTAGACTATTTCTAATAATCTGAACATATAAATCCTGTCGTTTATGATAGAAGAATGTAGACTATTTCTAATAATCTCAACATATAAATCCTACCGTTTATGATAAAAGAATGTAGACTATTTCTAATAATCTGAACG
>NW_013727947.1:0-274 GCF_000517525.1 Limulus polyphemus | reverse complement strand
GAAATATCTGCTGATGCTTTATTCCATTTATCAACGTTACATTTTAAGATCTGTGCAAGAACTCAGCTATCAGATGTTTCCGTATATAAAAGCTATCTTCAAGTCTATTATTGCTAAATTTAGGACGGTTAGCGAAAATAGTCCCTGTGTAGTTTTGCGTAAAATTCAAACCAAACACACGTACATAATCATTTCAACAGCGTGCTTTTTGAGCGATATGAGGGTCGTGGGTTCGAATTCTCGTCCCACCAAACATGTTCGTCCTTTTAACCGT
>NW_013727946.1:0-274 GCF_000517525.1 Limulus polyphemus | reverse complement strand
TTGTACTGAAAAGTTCTAGAAAAACCAAAACAATTAAAAAGTGATATAAAGTAGTATACTGAAAGGTTTTAGAGAAAATCAAAACAATTAAAAAGTAATACTAGATATTGTACTGAAAGGTTTTAGAAAAAACCAAAACAATTAAAAAGTAATACTAAATAGTGTACTGAAAAGTTTTACAGAAAACCAAAACAATTAAAAGTAATACTAAATAGTGTACTGAAAAGTTTTACAGAAAAACCAAAACAATTAAATTGTGATATAAAGTAGTATA
>NW_013727945.1:0-274 GCF_000517525.1 Limulus polyphemus | reverse complement strand
AAACAATGTAAGAGATAATGCTTAGCTAATTCCAACTTATCAACATCCAACTGAATAGTGTGTTACAAACAATAAATGAGATAATCCTTAACTAATTCCAACTTATTAACATCCAACTGATGTGTATGTTACAAACAATGAAAGAGATAAACCTTAGCTAATTCCAAATTATTAACATCTAACTTAAGTGTATGTTACAAACAATAAAAGAGATAATCCTTAACTAATTCCAAGTTGTTAACATCCAACTGAAGTGTATAATACAAACAATGAA
>NW_013727944.1:0-274 GCF_000517525.1 Limulus polyphemus | reverse complement strand
GAAGCTTAACTACGAATATACTGCTGATGTGAAGCTCAACTAGGAATATACTGCTGATGTGAAGTTCAACTAGGATTATACT
Organism: Limulus polyphemus; assembly: GCF_000517525.1. Lineage (NCBI taxonomy): Eukaryota > Metazoa > Arthropoda > Merostomata > Xiphosura > Limulidae > Limulus > Limulus polyphemus. The sequence continues at coordinate 192 of NW_013727944.1, read as the reverse complement.
GCTGGTGTGAAGTTCAACTAGGAATATATTGCTGATGTGAAGCTCAACTAGGATTATACTGCTGATGTGAAGCTTAACTACGAATATACTGCTGATGTGAAGCTCAACTAGGAATATACTGCTGATGTGAAGCTCAACTAGGAATATACTGCTGGTGTGAAGCTCAACTAGGAATATACTGCTGTGTGAAGC
>NW_013727943.1:0-274 GCF_000517525.1 Limulus polyphemus | reverse complement strand
ATATCCTCTTGAGGAGTTACCTAGGTAGTACCTACCTGTCTTCTACCCCAAGAGGATATGGGATAGAAGACAGCTAGGTACTACCTAGGTACCTCAAGAGGATATGGGGTAGAAGACAGCTAGGTACTACCTAGGTACCTCAAGAGGATATGGGGTAGAAGACAGGTAGGTACTACCTAGGTACCTCAAAAAGATATGGGGTAGAAGATAGCTAGGTACTACCTAGGTACCTCAAGAGGATATGGGATAGAAGACAGCTAGGTACTACCTAGGT
>NW_013727942.1:0-274 GCF_000517525.1 Limulus polyphemus | reverse complement strand
TTACAAAAACACTGTAAATGAGTTGAAATATCAATAAAATATATTCTTACAAAAACACTGTAAATGAGTTGAAATATCAATAGAATATATTCTTACAAAACACTGTAAATGAGTAGAAATATCAATAGAATATATTCTTACAAAAACACTGTAAATGAGTAGAAATATCAATAGAATATATTTTTACAAAAACACTGTAAATGAGTAGAAATATCAATAAAATATATTCTTACAAAAACACAGTAAATGAGTTGAAATATCAATAGAATATATT
>NW_013727941.1:0-274 GCF_000517525.1 Limulus polyphemus | reverse complement strand
GATGGAGAAAAATTACTTGTAAGTTCAGTTATCTCTGAATTGATAGATAGAGAAAAATTTAGAAAATACATTGAAGTTCACTTGTCTCAATAGATGGAAAAAATTATGAAAAAATACTTTGAAGTTATGTTATCTCACAATAGATGGGAAACTATTAAGAAAACTTGTGGAAGTTCAGTTATCTCTCAACAGATAGAGGAAAATTAATAAAAATACTTAGAATTTCAGTTATATCTCAATAAATTGAGAAAAAATTAAGAAAAATATTTTGAAA
>NW_013727940.1:0-274 GCF_000517525.1 Limulus polyphemus | reverse complement strand
TGCTGCTGTAGTATAGAGGGCGCGTGGTGCTGCTGTAGTATAGAGGGCGCGTGGTGCTGCTGTAATATAGAGGACATGATGCTGCTGCCACGCCCTCTATACTATGCTGCTGTAGTATAGAGGGCGTGGCGCATGGTAACCGTTTTAGGTATATCAAGAACCATGCTTGCTGGTTAGAACTCTGAATCAAACAAAGCCTACTTCTAATTACGTTTCCGGTACCGTAAACCGATTTACAACTGAAAATGTTTGATTAATGTAGATTTAGATTCGG
>NW_013727939.1:0-274 GCF_000517525.1 Limulus polyphemus | reverse complement strand
TGTGTTTCTGTATGGGTGTCTTCCAGAAGTTAGGAACAGGCAAAAGTTTTTCGTTTTTGTTTTTTAGAATTTTCACACAAAGTTACAATAGAGGCTGTTCGAGTATAGCCCGCTTAATTTTGAAGGGTTAAACTAGAGGGTAGGTGGCAACCCTACTACAGCACCTACCGATAACTTTTAGGCTCCTCGTGTTTAACGAATAAAAGGACTTGATCGTTACTCTTACAGCGCGCAATTTTTGGCAAGGGGTCATCAACCGCGAACTTTCGGATTC
>NW_013727938.1:0-274 GCF_000517525.1 Limulus polyphemus | reverse complement strand
CCATTCGGTCAGATAAGAGATAGCGTGAAACCCACCATTCGGTCAGATAAGAGATAGCGGAGATTACCGTTGAAAAGATTTGCAAAGATAATTCTTGTTTAACTTTACACGAAAGTTCTAAAAACAAATATATCTTTTAAATTCACAGGTAGATATAAAAGTGATTCATACAGGTAAAGATATCTGTGTCCTCTGATGTAAAGGCAGTGTTTGTCCTAGATGTAAAGGTATCTGTGTCCTCTGATGTAAAGGCAGTGTTTGTCCTAGATGTAAA
>NW_013727937.1:0-274 GCF_000517525.1 Limulus polyphemus | reverse complement strand
GGCTTGGTGTCTAGTTTACATTATATGTTTTAACCACAGTACAAACTTTGCAAGGTGCAGTTCGGTAACAACGAGGGGTTGATGTCTAGTTTACATTATATGTTTTAACCACAGTACAAACTTTGGAAGATTCAGTTCGGTAACAACGAGGATTTGATGTCTAGTTTACATTATATGTTTTAACCACAGTACAAACTTTGGAAGATGCAGTTCGGTAACAACGAGGGTTTGATGTCTAGTTTACATTATACGTTTTAACCACAGTACAAACTTT
>NW_013727936.1:0-274 GCF_000517525.1 Limulus polyphemus | reverse complement strand
AACAAAATGAAACGTCATATTATTTACTTGCATGAATACAAAGCATATATATATATATATATATATATATTCAGTTACTATACTTTTAACAAATTCGGTATTTTTCAAACTTGTTGAATTTCCTTTATATTGTCTATCATGAATGTTTGGTGTATATTATAATGTGTACCGTGAATGACATGAAAAGTATAGCATTTGCATGTAAGGTAATTTCAAATGTATATCTTGAACGTTTAAAATGTTTTCGAACGTGTACATTTTACCTTAAAGATGT
>NW_013727935.1:0-274 GCF_000517525.1 Limulus polyphemus | reverse complement strand
ATCATGTGCAGATATCTATAATTTGAGAAAAAATGACAATGTTTAACTTTGAATCAATGATACGGGCACATTTTTTACTTGCTAAGTTCTTCCTGAAACACGATTCATGTCTATTAAACATTTCCGGAAAAAACAAAACTAGCGTAAGTACGGTACTTACAAATCAAATGTGAGCTTGTGATTTATTCGTCTAGTATTTAAATATAGCTTTTACTATATTAGTCAAAACAGTGTAGAAATGTTAAGCATTCGTTACTCTGTTTATTACATATAT
>NW_013727934.1:0-274 GCF_000517525.1 Limulus polyphemus | reverse complement strand
ACTATTCAGTATCTATTCGATACATTTCTTTCAATATTCAATACCTAATCAGTACACTTTTGTCAGTATTCAGTATCTAGTCACGACACTCCTATCAGTATTCAGTATCTAGTCACGACACTCCTGTCAGTATTCAGTATATAGTCATCACACTAATGACAATATTCAATACCTAATCAGTACACTTTTGTCAGTATTCAGTATCTAGTCACGACACTCCTATCAGTATTCAGTATCTAGTCACGACATTCCTGTCAGTATTCACTATCTAGTC
>NW_013727933.1:0-274 GCF_000517525.1 Limulus polyphemus | reverse complement strand
CACAACTTATTGAACAATGAGTTCACCTACAACGATCACGTTAAACTATGAAACTAAATAAAATACTATGCATTTTGTTTGTGTTTAAAAAAATCAAAATGAGTTAATATCCACTAATTTAGTGTTACTATATAAAGTGTTTTCAATTAGTATAATGAACAAATAAGTAATTATTAAATTACTGTCGAAATTACAAACACGCAAAATTATTAAATACATAAACCCGTATACTTTTCTTCATTTTCAGTTTTGTAATAGAAGTAGTGAATATATC
>NW_013727932.1:0-274 GCF_000517525.1 Limulus polyphemus | reverse complement strand
TTATTTAAAAGGTTGATATCGGGAAATCCTGGTCGTGTGTCGGGAAACAGGACTCCATACTGAGAAACTCCCACCTAGATCGGGAAAGTTGGCAGCCTGCATTTTAATACTACAAATAAATGACCTTACAACACTAAATTGTTGTTTTTCTTTAATTAGACAACGTTTCGCTTTACAGCTTCATCAGGAGTGTCAGTTACGGTTTGTGCTATACTTTTTAATGGAACGCACCAGAAGAAGCTGGGAAGCAAAACGTTGAGTGTCCAATTAAAAG
>NW_013727931.1:0-274 GCF_000517525.1 Limulus polyphemus | reverse complement strand
CAATCATTAGAAGAAGAAGAAGAATGTATATAATCAAGTCTAGCAGAAGATTGTTAACAATCATTAGAAGAAGAAGAATGTATATAATCAAGTCTAGCAGAAGATTGTTAACAGTCAATAGAAGAAGAAGAATGTATATAATCAAGTCTGGCAGAAGATTGTTAACAATCATTAGAAGAAGAAGAATGTATATAATCAAGTCTAGCAGAAGATTGTTAACAGTCATTAGAAGAAGAAGAATGTATATAATCAAGTCTAGCAGAAGATTGTTAAC
>NW_013727930.1:0-274 GCF_000517525.1 Limulus polyphemus | reverse complement strand
AATATTCCACAATAAGATCTGAATCATCACCAGTCTTGTTGTTGTGGAATTTCCCACAATAACAGCTGAATCATCACCAGTCTCATTGTTGTGGAATATCCCACAATAACAGCTGAATCATCACCAGTTTAAATGTTGTGGAATATTCCATAATAAGATCTGAATCATCACCAGTTTCATTGTTGTGGAATATCCCATAATAAGATCTGAATCATTACCAATCTCATTGTTGTGGAATATTCCATAATAAGATCTGAATCATCACCAGTTTCAT
>NW_013727929.1:0-274 GCF_000517525.1 Limulus polyphemus | reverse complement strand
TATTACTTGAGTCCAGTGTAATCAATAAAGATACGAAATAATAGTCAGTGGATAAAAGTAAATCGTGAGGATCAGGTTATTAGTCAGAAAATCGAAGAGCTTGTGGTGAATTGAAGTTTTAGTGATATAGTTACAGATGAAATAATGGATAAAGCTCTTGGTTAGTAATCAACTAAAGGGGACAAAGCAGGATTACAAACTAAGTTGTGAATAAATAATGCTTAGGAATCTGGATGTAGATTGAACTAATTGTGACATATCACAGTCATGGAAC
>NW_013727928.1:0-274 GCF_000517525.1 Limulus polyphemus | reverse complement strand
AGTATGACCTGCATCTGAAACAAGTAAACAGTTGTTGACGCAACAGGTGAAGTATGACCTGCATCTGAAACAAGTAAACAGTTGTTGGTGCAACAGATGAAGTATGACCTGTATCTGAAACAAGTAAACAGTTGTTGGCACAACAGGTGAAGTATGACCTGCATCTGAAACAAGTAAACAGTTGTTGGCGCAACAGGTGAAGTATGACCTGTATCTGAAACAAGTAAACAGTTGTTGGCGCAACAGGTGAAGTATGACCTGCATCTCGAACCAG
>NW_013727927.1:0-274 GCF_000517525.1 Limulus polyphemus | reverse complement strand
GGTTCTGTAAGTATAGGTCTATTTCGAATAACAGGATTACAATCATAAAGCTAATGTTGGTTACTATCATATGTCACTTTCTTACTTGCTGTGATTTGTTGGTGTGTTGACAAAAGGTACAAACAAAAAGCATTGAGCATGCAACTTAAAGGAATGAAATCAAAATTGGCAGCCAAACTGGCAGCTACACTTATAGCATTTATAAGAATTTTACAGTCAATATTCATTTGTTAGTTTGGCCACATATTTTGTTTTATCCACCATCATGCCCTAA
>NW_013727926.1:0-274 GCF_000517525.1 Limulus polyphemus | reverse complement strand
GGATAGAAAATATGGAACTTAGAACAACAAATAGAATGAGTCCTGTCAGAAAATGGATAGAAAATATGGAACTTAGAACAACAAATAGAATGAGTTCTGTCAGAAAATGGATAGAAAATATGGAACTTAGAACAACAAATAGAACGAGTCCTGTCAGAAAATGGATAGAAAATATGGAACTCAGAACAACAAATAGAACGAGTTCTGTCAGAAAATGGATAGAAAATATGGAACTTAGAAGAACAAATAGAATGAGTCCTGTCAGAAAATGGAA
>NW_013727925.1:0-274 GCF_000517525.1 Limulus polyphemus | reverse complement strand
TGATATGTTTCAGTAGTAAGCTGATATGCTACATATGGTATGTTTCACTAGTAAGCTGATATGTTATATATGGTATATTTCAGTAGTAAGCTGATATGTTACATATGGTATATTTCAGTAGTAAGCTGATATGTTACATATGGTATATTTCAGTAGTAAGCTCATATGTTACATATGATATGTTTCACTAGTAAGCTGATATGTTATATATGGTATATTTCAGTAGTAAGCTGATATGTTATATATGGTATATTTCAGTAGTAAGCTGATATGT
>NW_013727924.1:0-274 GCF_000517525.1 Limulus polyphemus | reverse complement strand
TTCATTTTGTTTTTTGACATGTACAAAGTCGCTTGGATAATATAAACGGGCCAAGTTCTGTTTCTTTATTAATAATTGTTAAACACGGTGCTGCTGATAACAAGTTGGTTATTGTTATTCAGGGAGCTTGCTTGGTAAGTTGCATTGTAACACCAAACATACGGAACACAAAACCGAAGTAAAAACTATTATTGTAACATAAATAATTTTTTCAAGTGTAAAAATACGTTCCTCTCCTCCTGAAGAAAGATAAAAGGTGAAACATTTAGAAAAC
>NW_013727923.1:0-274 GCF_000517525.1 Limulus polyphemus | reverse complement strand
GTAACATTATAGTGCTGTATATACCGTAACATTATAGAGTTGTATATACCGTAACATTATAGAGCTGTATATACCGTAACTTATAGAGCTGTATATACCGTAACATTATAGTGCTGTATATACCGTAACATTATAGAGTTGTATATACCGTAACATTATAGAGTTGTATATACCGTAACATTATAGTGCTGTATATACCGTAACATTATAGAGCTGTATATACCGTAACGTTATAGAGCTGGATATACCGTAACATTATAGAGCTGTATATACT
>NW_013727922.1:0-274 GCF_000517525.1 Limulus polyphemus | reverse complement strand
ACGGAAAAATCAATTAACAAACGGAGACGTAACACAGACATTTTGTGTTATGCAGATCTAAAAGCTAAAGTACACATCTGTAAGCAAAGTATGATATGAAGTCATTTAAATAACTAAAAGTCAAGCCTAATACTAACAATAAGTTACAATAATTCAAATTATAAAATTAACGTCGGACAGAAAGAACAGAAAAAGTTAAATTATATACAGTCAGCTCAACAAGAAACACCGAATCTAATATTCGGTGACGAGGAACACACTTTGAGACTAATAA
>NW_013727921.1:0-274 GCF_000517525.1 Limulus polyphemus | reverse complement strand
TCATGCTGCACTATTACGCGGGTTATACAACTCATGCTGCACTATAACGCGGGTTATGTAGTTACATCTGATTGTACATTTACAGAACGACTCGAGCTGTCAATGTACAAGTTGCTATCTGCATCCACTTACAAGCCACCAGAAACCTACGAGTCAGCAATATATTCTTGACCGAGAATGACAAGGAATATTGCAAGTCTTTAAAAAGTCTTAGTTCAGAAGGTTATTGGTTGTTAAACAGAGTATAAATAACAATAAAATACAACATGAGTAA
>NW_013727920.1:0-274 GCF_000517525.1 Limulus polyphemus | reverse complement strand
AAAGTATCTCTTTCGTCACGGAATTCCCCATGGAGAGTCTCGTAAAGTCGTAGGTGAGAAGTAATGTACCTGTTAATTTACTTGATGATATCCCACCTAACAATAACAATAAACAAAGTATCTCTTTCGTCATGGAATTCCCACTTTACGAGACTCTCCATCGTAGGTGAGACGTAATGTACCTGTTAATTTACTTGATGATATCCCACCTAACAATAACAATAAATAAAGTATCTCTTTCGTCACGGAATTCCCACTTTACGAGACTCTCCAT
>NW_013727919.1:0-274 GCF_000517525.1 Limulus polyphemus | reverse complement strand
AATTGTAAGAAAGACTAAAAGACCGTTATCAAAGTAAAAAAAAAAATCTAGTCTAAGAAGTCTTTAAAAGAAAGTAAAAAGTGTCGACAAAATCTAGTAGAATAAAAACTAAAAACCCCGTTACAAAAGTCAAGAAAATCAAGTGGAAAAAGGGCTAAAAATATCGTTATCAAAGTCGAAAAAATTTAGTTTAAAAGGATTAAAAGGACCCATGATAAAAGTTATTAAAATATACTATAAGAAAGGCTTAAATGAACATTATCAACGTCGAAAA
>NW_013727918.1:0-274 GCF_000517525.1 Limulus polyphemus | reverse complement strand
TCTTTAAATAACTGGCAATAACATGTTTAATGTTGTAACCGATATATCCAGATGTTCTGTACACGGATATTAGGCGCTGTGTGCTAGTATTTGATAAAATTAGTGGGTTGTAGCTGATATATCCAGTTGTCCTATACACGGATATTAGGAGCTGTGTGCTAGTATTTGATAAAATTAGTGGGCTGTAGCTGATATATCCAGTTGTCCTATACACGGATATTAGGAGCTATGTGCTAGTATTTAATAAAATTAGTGGGTTGTAGCTGATATATCC
>NW_013727917.1:0-274 GCF_000517525.1 Limulus polyphemus | reverse complement strand
AGTCCTGGCCACAATAGAATGTATTTGGTATATAATGTTTTTAGGGTCCTGGCCACATAGAATGTATTTGGTATGTAATGTTTTTAGAGTCCTGGCCACATAGAATGTATTTGGTATACAATGTTTTTAGAGTCCTGACCACATAGAATGTGTTTGCTATATAATGTTTTTAGAGTTCTGGCCACATAGAATGTATTTGCTATATAATGTTTTAGAGTCCTGGCCACATAGAATGTATTTGGTATGTAATGTTTTTAGAGTCCTGGCCACATAG
>NW_013727916.1:0-274 GCF_000517525.1 Limulus polyphemus | reverse complement strand
CTGTGTTCATAGTCTTTAAACCACGTAGCAGATAATACGTATAGGTTCTGTGTTTATAGTCTTTAAATCACGTAGCAGATAATACGTATAGGTTCTGTGTTTATAGTCTTTAAACCATGTAGCAGATAATACGTATAGGTTCTGTGTTTATAGTCTTTAAAGCACGTAGCAGATAGTTACGTATAGGTTCTGTGTACTGTGTTTATAGTCTTCAAACCACGTAGCAGATAATACGTATAGGTTCTGTGTTCATAGTCTTTAAACCACGTAGCAG
>NW_013727915.1:0-274 GCF_000517525.1 Limulus polyphemus | reverse complement strand
CAGAACATAATACCATCAATGTACATATAACAGAACACAATACCATCAATCTACATATAACAGATCACAATACCATCAATCTACATATAACAGATCACAATACCATCAATCTACATATAACAGAACACAATACCATCAATCTAAATATAGGAAAACTGATTTGTTTCTCATAAGGATATCATAAGTATACATCCTACGTTTATATGAATGTGCTTAAACTTGCAGCAGTTGTAAAGAATTTACGTGATGCTGTGTTATTTAAACTATCCTAAAG
>NW_013727914.1:0-274 GCF_000517525.1 Limulus polyphemus | reverse complement strand
TAAAAAGCTGACACAAGAGGCACTTACCCCAGTGGTAGACTGTAAGCTGATAAAAAACTGTAGCAAGAGGCATTTACCCCAGTAGTAGACTGAAAGCTGATAAAAAGCTGACACAAGAGGCACTTACCCCAGTGGTAGACTGTAATCTGATAAAAAATACTGTAGCAAGAGGCACTTACCCCAGTTATAGAGTGTAAGCTTATAAAAAACTGTAGCAAGAGACACTTACCCCAGTGGTAAACTGTAAGCTGATAAAAAGCTGTAGAAAGAAATA
>NW_013727913.1:0-274 GCF_000517525.1 Limulus polyphemus | reverse complement strand
CATAAAAGGCTTAAATACGACCTCATTCAGTTAATTATGTCAGAGTAAACTGTAGTTAGACAGGTGGATATAAGATGTTTTGTTACATATAAGGTTTAAATACGACCCCATTCAGTTAATTATGTCAGAGTAAACTGTAGTTAGACAGGTGGATATAAGATGTTTTGTTACATAAAAGGTTTAAATACGACCCCATTCAGTTAATTATGTCAGAGTAAACTGTAGATGGACAGGTGGATATAAGATGTTTTGTTACATATAAGGCTTAAATACG
>NW_013727912.1:0-274 GCF_000517525.1 Limulus polyphemus | reverse complement strand
CCTACCTGTTTTATCAACTTAGTGTTACTCCAGTTTATTCCATATTCTACCTGTTTTATCAACTTAGTGTTACTGCAATTTATTCCATATTCTACCTGTTTTATCAACTTAGTGTTACTGCAGTTTATTCCATATTCTACCTGTTTTATCAACTTAGTGTTACTCCAGTTTATCCCATATTCTACCTGTTTTATCAACTTATTGTTACTCCAGTTTATTCCATATTCTACCTGTTTTATCAACTTAGTGTTACTGCAATTTATTCCATATTCTA
>NW_013727911.1:0-274 GCF_000517525.1 Limulus polyphemus | reverse complement strand
TGAATGGTGTTCAACCTATTATTATATGTGCTGGTTAGTTTGAGTAGTCTGGACTTGTTGGGGATAATTCTGAATGGTGTTCAACCTATTATTATATGTGCTGGTTAGTTTGAGTAGTCTGGACTTGTTGGGGATAATTCTGAATGGTATTCAACCTATTATTATATGTGTTGGTTAGTTTGAGTAGTCTGGACTTGTTGGAGATAATTCTGAATGGTGTTCAACCTATTATTATATGTGTTGGTTAGTTTGAGTAGTCTGGACTTGTTGGGGA
>NW_013727910.1:0-274 GCF_000517525.1 Limulus polyphemus | reverse complement strand
TTTAATATGGTATGAAGGTAGCTAGAAATGAGTTTAGTGTGGTATCAAGGTAGCTATAAATGAGTTTAGTATGGTATGAAGGTAGCTAGAAATGAGTTTAGAATAGTATCAAGGTAGCTAGAAATGAGTTTAGTGTGGTATCAAGGTAGCTATAAATGAGTTTAATATGGTATCAAGGTAGCTATAAATGAGTTTAGTATGGTATCAAGGTAGCTATAAATGAGTTTAATATGGTATGAAGGTAGCTAGAAATGAGTTCAGAATGGTATGAAGG
>NW_013727909.1:0-274 GCF_000517525.1 Limulus polyphemus | reverse complement strand
AATGACATGCTGTTGTAATTATTACGGAATCTTATAAAACAAGTGAATACACGGGGTCTTTATGACGTTATGAAGTATTGTATAATGACATGCTTCTGTAAGTATAACAGCATTTTATATAATAAGTGAATACAGGGGGTCTTTATGACCTGATTATGTATTTCACAATGACATGCTGTTGTAATATAATAGTATTTTATATAACATGTGAATACACGGGGTCTTTATGACCTTATGATGAAGTTTACTATCACATGCTGTTATAATTATAACT
>NW_013727908.1:0-274 GCF_000517525.1 Limulus polyphemus | reverse complement strand
GAATGGTGTGAAGAACTGGCAGAGATTGTTTTTGTAGTTGTTGAATGGTGTGAAGAACTGGCAGAGATTGTTTTTGTAGTTGTTGATTGGTTTGAAGAACTCGCAGAGATTGTTTTTGTAGTTGTTGAATGGTGTGAAGAACTGGCAGAGATTGTTTTTGTTGTTGTTGAATGGTGTGAAGAACTGGCAGAGATTGTTTTTGTAGTTGTTGATTGGTTTGAAGAACTGGCAGAGATTGTTTTTGTAGTTGTTGATTGGTTTGAAGAACTCGCAT
>NW_013727907.1:0-274 GCF_000517525.1 Limulus polyphemus | reverse complement strand
TACTATCAATAATAAGCCATAAGATTTAACAATACTGTGTACTATCACTAACAAGCCACAAGATTTAAAGAAACTGTGTACTGTCAATTAGAAGACAAAATATTTAACATTACTGTATATTGTCAATAAGAAGACACAAGACTTAACGATACTGTGTACTATCAATAACAAGCCATAAAATTTACATACTGTGTACTACCAATTACCTATACTGTGTACTATCACTAACAAGCCACAAGTTTCAACGATACTGTGTATTGTCAATAAAAAGACA
>NW_013727906.1:0-274 GCF_000517525.1 Limulus polyphemus | reverse complement strand
TTTTAAAAGATTGATAGTCCCACGCCAAAATAAGACAGAAACGTTAAAAGATTGATAGTTCCACTCCAAAATAAGACAACATAAACTTTAATATATTGATAGTCCCACTCCAAAATAAGACATCATAAACTTTAAAAGATTGATAGTCCCACGCCAAAATAAGACAAAAACTTTAAAAGATTGATAGTCCCACTCCAAAATAAGACAACATAAACTTTAATAGATTGATAGTCCCACTCCAAAATAAGACAACATAAACTTTAAAAGATTGATA
>NW_013727905.1:0-274 GCF_000517525.1 Limulus polyphemus | reverse complement strand
ACTTGCATGAGAGATCATCCTGGTACATGAAGATATTTAGACTCCTTCATTGATGGACCACTTGCATGAGGGATCATCCTGGTACATGAAGATATTTGACTCCTTCATTGTTGGACCACTTGCATGAGAGATCATCCTGGTACATGAAGATATTTGACTCCTTCATTGATGGACCACTTGCATGAGAGATCATCCTGGTACATGAAGATATTTGACTCCTTCATTGATGGACCACTTGCATGAGAGATTCATCCTGGTACATGAAGATATTTGA
>NW_013727904.1:0-274 GCF_000517525.1 Limulus polyphemus | reverse complement strand
GTAGCAGTAGTTTATGTTACAACTGTACTTTTCAAAGTACAGTTGTAACATAAACTACTGCTACAAGAGTAATGTTATGAGTTGACATAACTTAACATTACTCTTGTAGCAGTAGTTTATGTTACAACTGTACTTTGATATGAGTTGACATAACTTAACATTACTCTTGTAGCAATAGTTTATGATACAACTGTACTTTGCTATGAGTTGACATAACATTACTCTTGTAGCAGTAGTTTATGTTACAACTGTACTTTGATATGAGTTGACATAA
>NW_013727903.1:0-274 GCF_000517525.1 Limulus polyphemus | reverse complement strand
TATTAGTTAAAGGTTTTGTTTACATTAGTATAATACCTTTAATAGGTATTAGTTAAAGGTTTTGTTTACATTAGTATAATACCTTTAATAGGTATTAGTTAAATGCTTTGTTTACATTAGTATAATCCCTTTAATAGGTATTACTTAAAGGTTTTGTTTACATTAGTATAATCCCTTTAATAGGTATTAGTTAAATGTTTTGTTTACATTAGTATGATACCTTTAATAGGTATTAGTTAAATGTTTTGTTTACATTAGTATGATACCTTTAATA
>NW_013727902.1:0-274 GCF_000517525.1 Limulus polyphemus | reverse complement strand
ATAGTTTATCAGGTTGATACCCAGCATAGTTTATCAGGTTGATAACCCAGCATAGTTTATCAGCTTGATAACCAGAATAAACTATCAGGTTGATAGATGCTGTCAACCTGATAAACTATGCTGGTTATCAACCTGATAAACTTACCCACCGTAGTTTATCAGCTTGATACCCACCATAGTTTATCAGCTTGATAACCAGCATAGTTTATCAGGTTGATAACCAGCATAGTTTTTCAGCTTGATACCCAGCATAGTTTATCAGCTTGATACCCAG
>NW_013727901.1:0-274 GCF_000517525.1 Limulus polyphemus | reverse complement strand
AATAACGTGACTTACACCTGATAACTATAATACTCGTCAACAATCAGAATAACGTGACTTACACCTGATAACTATAATACTTGATCTATACAAAAAACATGACCTGGCAGTAAAGTTGATAAGTCACTTAGGAGTAAAAACGTGATTAGTTTGTGGAGCTTTAATAGCTGTCACTTAAGATTAAAAACGTGATTGGTTTGTGGACCTTGAATAGCTGTCACTTAGGAGTAAAAACGTGATTAGTTTGTGGAGCTTTAATAGCTGTCACTTAAGA
>NW_013727900.1:0-274 GCF_000517525.1 Limulus polyphemus | reverse complement strand
GCACCTGTTTCGTTCACTATAGTATTGTAAACTACTGTTTTGTTAGCACCTGTTTCGTTCACTATAGTATTGTAAACTACTGTTTTGTTAGCATCTGTTTCGTTCACTATTGTATTGTAAACTACTGTTTTGTTAGCATCTGTTTCGTTTACTATTGTATTGTAAACTACTGTTTTGTTAGCATCTGTTTCGTTCACTATTGTATTGTAAACTACTGTTTTGTTAGCATCTGTTTCGTTCACTATTGTATTGTAAACTACTGCTTTGTTAGCAT
>NW_013727899.1:0-274 GCF_000517525.1 Limulus polyphemus | reverse complement strand
TTTATAGACGAATCCAAACTTAGATTCCTAGAAACTATTAACGATAACTTGTTCGTGGCATGCTGGGGACCAATATAAATCTGGACTGTATCTTAGTCAGTGGTGTTGGAAATCCAGATATAATCGATGCCATCTCGACTATTGACAGGTACAAACAGATACCATTCCCTAAAGAGCGATAGCTTTCTAGCAAGGACTCACCTTCTAACAAAATTATGCTTCCATGCATGCAGCAGTTGTGGTGAATTGATACCTGGAGGAAAAGGGGGCTAGT
>NW_013727898.1:0-274 GCF_000517525.1 Limulus polyphemus | reverse complement strand
TAAAGCTCCTGCAGTATGTAACATTTAAAACATCTATGTATCTAAAGCTCCTGCAGAATGTAACATTTAAAACATCTATGTATCTAACGCTCCTGCAGAATGTAACATTTAAAACATCTATGTATCTAAAGCTCCTGCAGAATGTAACATTTAAAACATCTATGTATGTAAAGCTTCTTCAGGATACAAGTAAAACATCCATGTATCTTTATAACTTATCCTCCATTCACTATACACTAACATGACGTGTTGTAAAACACCTATGTATCTATAT
>NW_013727897.1:0-274 GCF_000517525.1 Limulus polyphemus | reverse complement strand
AGTTTTTATTTATCATATATATAAATATCAATGTGAATGTTTAAACATAAGTTTTATTTACCGTATATATATATATATCGATGTGAATGTTTATTCAGATATTTCATTTACCATATATATATATATATATATATCGTTCTGAATGTTTAAATAAAAGTTTTAATTTACCATATATATGTATATCGTTGTGAATGTTTAAATAGAAGTTTTTAATTACCATATATATATATATATATCGTTATAAATGTGTAATCAAGAGGTTTTATTTACCATA
>NW_013727896.1:0-274 GCF_000517525.1 Limulus polyphemus | reverse complement strand
CAACAAACCTAGTTTACCAGAAGTTCCAGAAACAAACCTAGTTTACCAGACGTTCCAGCAACAAACCTAGTTTACCAGAAGTTCCAGCAACAAACCTAGTTTACCAGAAGTTCCAGTAACAAACCTAGTTTACTAAAAGTTCCAGTAACAAACCTAGTTTACCAGAAGTTCCAACAACAAACCTAGTTTACCTGAAGTTCCAGTAACAAACCTAGTTTACCAGAAGTTTCAGTAACAAAGTAATTTATCAGAAGTTCTCCATGTTTAAAAATGA
>NW_013727895.1:0-274 GCF_000517525.1 Limulus polyphemus | reverse complement strand
CATTCCCAGATAAACAATTGTCTCAGTACCAGTTTGACCCTTTTACTGCCACATTCCCAGATAAAAACTATCTCAGTACCAGTTTAACCCTTTTACTGCCACATTCTCAAATAAACAATTGTCTCAGTACCAGTTTGACCCTTTTACTGCCACATTCCCAGATAAAAACTATCTCAGTACCAGTTTAACCCTTTAATTCCAACTTCCACATTCCCAGATAAACAATTGTATCAGTACCAGTTTGACTCTTTTACTGCCACATTCCCAGATAAAC
>NW_013727894.1:0-274 GCF_000517525.1 Limulus polyphemus | reverse complement strand
ATAGATAATGTGAAAATGGTTCAGGGTTGGATGTTAGTGAATATAAAAACAGGTATCGCTAACTTGTCCTTTTATATGGTTGACATTATTTCTAAAATTCATCTTAATGTCAAACTATTTATACTTGTCCCTTCTAATACTGCCTTTCACTAAATATCTACATTGTTAGGTTTTACTCAAAAAAAAAAAAGATAGAGAGAAATATATATGAAAATATTTATACTAAATATATGTTGGTAAGTAAAGTACGTCACTCTCACTCAGACTCTGTTAA
>NW_013727893.1:0-274 GCF_000517525.1 Limulus polyphemus | reverse complement strand
ATAAAATCGTTCTTATATTATCATAGTGGATTCGTTGTTGGTTGATAATTTTAATAAATAGAATTTACCCTATAAAATCGTTCTTATACTGTCATATTGGATTCGTTGTTGGTTGATAATTTTAATAAATAGAATTTACCCGATAAAATCGTTCTTATACTGTCATAGTGGATTCATTGGTGGTTGATAATTCTAATAAATAGAATTTACCCGATAAAATCGTTCTTATACTATCATAGTGGAATCATTGTTGGTTGATAATTTTAATAAATAG
>NW_013727892.1:0-274 GCF_000517525.1 Limulus polyphemus | reverse complement strand
CCCTAGTATTGTTGTACGATGTCACCGAATTGTACAGTAAGTTTTGATAACGTCACATTGTTGTTATATTTTCTTCTTTATCTCTAGTATTGTTGTACGATGTCACCGAACTGTACAGTAAGTTTTGATAACGTCACATTGTTGTTATATTTTCTTCTTTATCCCTAGTATTGTTGAACGATGTCACCGAACTGTACAGTAAGTTTTAATAACGTCACATTGTTGTTATATTTTCTTCTTTATCCCTAGTATTGTTGTACGATGTCACCGCACT
>NW_013727891.1:0-274 GCF_000517525.1 Limulus polyphemus | reverse complement strand
TGTTGTTACAAACTATCATTCAGCATGATACACAAAACAACACTGTATTATTGTCCTAAAGCATGTTGTTATAGACCATCATTCAACATGATACACAAAACAACACTGTATTATTGTCCTAAAGCATGTTGTTACAAACTATCATTCAGCATGATACACAAAACAACACTGTATTATTGTCTTAAAGCATGTTGTTACAGACTGTCATTTAGCATGATACACAAAACAACACTGTATTATTGTCCTAAAGCATGTTGTTACAGACTGTCATTCA
>NW_013727890.1:0-274 GCF_000517525.1 Limulus polyphemus | reverse complement strand
ACTATGACATCAAGTTGACTTTACTGTGTCACCACAACTATGATATCGAGTTGACCTGTACTGTGTTATCACAACTATGACATCGAGTTAACCTGTACTTTGTCATTACAACTATGGCATCCAGTTGACCTGTAGTATGTCATCACAACTATGACATCTAGTTGACCTGTACTGTGTCATCACAACTATGACATCAAGTTGACCCGTCGTGTGTCATCACTACTATGACATCAAGTTGACTTTACTGTGTCACCACAACTATGACATCAAATTT
>NW_013727889.1:0-274 GCF_000517525.1 Limulus polyphemus | reverse complement strand
CATTGATTGCTAGTTATTAGTTTTATTAAACAATAATGATCATACAAACAAAACATTGATCGCTACTTATTAGTTTTATTAAACGATAATGAACATACAAACAAAACATTGATTTCTACTTGTTAGTTTTATTAAACAATAATGATCATACAAACAAAACATTGATCGCTACTTATTAGTTTTATTAAACAATAATGAACTTACAAAAAAAACATTGATCGCTAGTTATTAGTTTTATTAAACAATAATGATCATAGAAACAACACATTGGTCG
>NW_013727888.1:0-274 GCF_000517525.1 Limulus polyphemus | reverse complement strand
AATCTACAGCGATGTTTCTATATATACAAAAGACATCTCTATACAATAGTATCAATCTACAGCGATGTTTCTATATATACAAGAAGACATCTCTATACAATAGCATCAATCTACAGCGATGTTTCTATATATACAAAAGACATCTCTATACAATAGCATCAATCTACAGCGATGTTTCTATATATACAAAAAGAATCTCTATACAATAGCATCAATCTACAGCGATGTTTCTATATATACAAAAAGACATCTCTATACAATAGCATCAATCTAC
>NW_013727887.1:0-274 GCF_000517525.1 Limulus polyphemus | reverse complement strand
TTATATTTGAAAGTTTGTTTCTAATGCAATAAAGTTTTATTTTATTCCTTATATTTGAAAGGTTGTTTCTAATGCAATAAAGTTTTTATTTGAAAATTTGTTTGTAATGCAATAAAGTTTTTTATTTCTGATATTTGAAAGTTTGTTTCTAATACAATAAAGTTTTTTATTTCTTATAATTGAAAGTTTGTTTCTAATGTAATAAAGTTTTTTATTTCTGATATTTGAAAGGTTGTTTCTAATACAATAACGATTTTTTTATTTCTTATATTTG
>NW_013727886.1:0-274 GCF_000517525.1 Limulus polyphemus | reverse complement strand
TATATATATATATATATATATATATATATATAGTGTTGTGTATTGTGTAACATGTAGAGTAATTGTAAAATTTATATGTTGTTGTATATCACTATAAAGTATTTATAATCCAGTGTATCGAATCTAAAGCATCTGTTCTGTTATATAAGATAGATGTCTGTGTACCAGGTGCAGAACATTTGTGGTGAAGTTTGTATGTGTTGTTGCAAAGAATCTTTGCTACAGTGTTCCAGGCTTAGAATGATTTTATTGCAATGAGGTATATACATCTTAT
>NW_013727885.1:0-274 GCF_000517525.1 Limulus polyphemus | reverse complement strand
GAAGATTACTATAAACACGAAAAGTACACCACCGTCACTTAAAGATTACTATGAACACTACATTACACCACAGTCCTTTAAAGATTACTATGAACACTATATTACATTAAATCACAGTCTTTTTAAGATTACTATAAACAGTACATTACAGCACTGTCTTTTTAAGATTACTATAAACAGTACATTACAGCACTGTCTTTCTAAGATTACTATAAACACTGCATTACACCACAGTCCTTTAAAGATTACTATAAATACTACATTACACCACAGG
>NW_013727884.1:0-274 GCF_000517525.1 Limulus polyphemus | reverse complement strand
TTATACACAGTCCTGAACAGTGTCTTAGTGTTTATACACAGTCCTGAACAGCGTCTTACTGTTTAAACACAGTCCTGAGAAGTGTCTTACTGTTTAAACACAGTCCTCAACCGTGTCTTAGTGTTCATAGACAGTCCTCAACCGTGTTTTAGTGTTTATACACAGTCCTGAACAGTGTCTTACTGTTTAAACACAGTCCTGAACAGTGTCTTAGTGTTCATACACAATTCTCAACCGTGTCTTACTGTTTATACAGTCCTGAGCATTGTCTTAC
>NW_013727883.1:0-274 GCF_000517525.1 Limulus polyphemus | reverse complement strand
GAACAACCAATTATTAATGTATCAATCTGATTGCAGAAAAAAAGAATAAATAGCACACACAAATACTCTTTAAACAAGAATAAAAGATCTAATTAAATATACACTCATATTTATAATGTGTACTTAATTAACAGATCTCTACATTTCAAATAAGAACTTTCAAGCCCTGAAAGTTGGGTAAATTCCATCTTATGAAATAAAACAATTCTTTATTCTGCATTACAAGTATTAAAGAAAAGAAATTTGAACTGATTTTTCTTAGACATTTTAATTG
>NW_013727882.1:0-274 GCF_000517525.1 Limulus polyphemus | reverse complement strand
ATATTCACACAAAGCTACACAAGAGCTACCTAGGCTAGCCGTTACTAATTGAATAGAGGGAATTCACCTTCACTCTTATAACGCATCCACAGCCCCAAAGTACGGAATGAAAGTTTGTGTCGACGGGATGGAAACCATGGACCCCCGATTCACAGTCCGGAACGCAAACCACTAGGCCACACTTGGTCCAAGTGGAAATGAAACAACTTTTTTAAAATATCAGTACTTGTATGCACAAGGAGAGAAACCGAATTGCTTTAACGATCTCTGTCAA
>NW_013727881.1:0-274 GCF_000517525.1 Limulus polyphemus | reverse complement strand
GCTAGTGTGAAAAGATAAAATTATTAGCAGCCAACCTTCTCAGCTAGTGTGAAAAGATAAAATTATTAGCAGCCAACCTTTTCAGCTAATAATAATTTTAGTATTAATTTTTGTGTTTGTGTGATAAAATATTTAGAAACAAGAATGAATAGTAGATCAATTAGCACTTGTTACCTTTGTGTACTTCATTATGGATTCATAATCTATTTTTATTTTTATTAGTCTCTGGGAAGTAACTGGAATATACTATATATATATATATATATATATATAT
>NW_013727880.1:0-274 GCF_000517525.1 Limulus polyphemus | reverse complement strand
CTCATATTCATACATACTTGATACATATGGTGGTACTATTTATCTGTGGTCCTCATATTCATACAAACTTGATACATGTGGTGGTACTATTTATCTGTGGTCCTCATATTCATACAAACTTGATACATGTGGTGGTTCTATTTATCTGTGGTCCTCATATTCATACAAACTTGATACATGTGGTGGTTCTATTTATCTGTGGTCCTCATATTCATACATATGGTGGTACTATTTATCTGTGGTCCTTATATTCATACATTCTTGATACATATAG
>NW_013727879.1:0-274 GCF_000517525.1 Limulus polyphemus | reverse complement strand
CTACAGATAAACCCACACCTTGGGAGGGAAAGAAGGGGAGGAAAAGACATTTAAAAAGAGAAAGCAGCTACAGATAAGCCCTCACCTTGGGAGGGAAAGAAGGGGAGGGAAAGACATTTAAAAAAGAAAGTAGCCACAGATTAACCCACACCTTGGGAGGGAAAGCAGGGGAGGAAAAGACATTTAAAAAAAGAAAGGAGCCACAGATAAACCCACACCTTGGGAGGGAAAGAAGGGGAGGAAAATACATTTAAAAAAGAAAGGAGCCACAGAT
>NW_013727878.1:0-274 GCF_000517525.1 Limulus polyphemus | reverse complement strand
TGCATTCAGGTTATAGAATGGAACTTGTCTGATGAAGTGGACAGTCTGGAAATGGAAGTGTTCTCCACTAGACATATTGATTGTGTTTACAGTGCGATAACGTTCATGTCTTTCAAGGTTGTCTCAGAGTTTGTTTCTGAATGCAGTACTGTAACAACCACTGTCAGAGTTTGTCATTGGTTGTTACAGTACTGCATTCAGATTATAGAATGGAACTTGTCTGATGAAGTGGACAGTCTGGAAATGGAAGTGTTCTCCACTAGACATATTGATT
>NW_013727877.1:0-274 GCF_000517525.1 Limulus polyphemus | reverse complement strand
GCTTACACTTTCAGTCACTTGTCAACGATTACTTCAGTTTTCAATATATTCTTCACTAAAGAGACTCAGTGACATAAAGAAAGCTTACACTTTCATTCACTTGTCAATAAACTGAACTAATCAGTTTCTTTTAGGGAAGCATATATTGACAGGGATGTAAAGAAAGCTTACACTTTCAGTCACTTGTCAATAAACTGAACTAATCAGTTTCTTTTAGGGAAGAATATATTGACAGGGACGTAAAGAAAGCTTACACTTTCAGGCACTTGTCAAC
>NW_013727876.1:0-274 GCF_000517525.1 Limulus polyphemus | reverse complement strand
AACTTTAAACTATGTCACTAATCTTTATCAGGTAAGTCATAACTTTAAACTATGTCACTAATATTTATCAGATAAGTCATATAGCATATGTCACTAATCTTTATCAGATAAGTCATATAACACATGTCACTAATTTTTATCAGGTAAGTCATATAACACATTCACTAATCTTTATCAGATAAGTCATATAACATATGTCACTAATCTTTATCAGATAAGTCACATAACTTTAACATATGTCACTAATCTTTATCAGATAAGTCATATAGCATAT
>NW_013727875.1:0-274 GCF_000517525.1 Limulus polyphemus | reverse complement strand
CAAGATATCAGATTATTGGTAAACATTATAATGATTTCATACACAAAATATCAGGTTATTGGTAAACATTACAATGTTTTCATACACAAAATATCAGGTTATTGGTAAACATTACAAGGTTTTCATACACAAAATATCAGGTTATTGGTAAACATTACAATGTTTTTATACACAAAATATCAGGTTATTGGTAAACAATACAAGGTTTTCATACACAAAATATCAGGTTATTGGTAAACATTACAATGTTTTCATACACAAAATATCAGGTATT
>NW_013727874.1:0-274 GCF_000517525.1 Limulus polyphemus | reverse complement strand
TCTCTACATTTTTTTTTAAATAA
The DNA here is from genome assembly GCF_000517525.1 of Limulus polyphemus. Taxonomy (NCBI): domain Eukaryota; kingdom Metazoa; phylum Arthropoda; class Merostomata; order Xiphosura; family Limulidae; genus Limulus; species Limulus polyphemus. The sequence goes on along the minus strand of NW_013727874.1, from coordinate 251 downwards.
TTGTTAGATCTTAATTTACTTTATTTGTATATTAAAACAAATTGAAAGAGAGCAAAGAATTTAGTAGAACTATTCCAAAATCAAATTACCAGTACATATTTCTTTAATAGGCAAATTCAAACCTGGGAAAATTTAAACTATCATAAGAAGTTCAAAATACAAATGTAGGGCCAAGTTTCGATACCCGTAGTGGGCAGAGCACAACAGATAGCCCATTGTGTAGCTTTGTGCTTAACTACAAACGAGCGAAC
>NW_013727873.1:0-274 GCF_000517525.1 Limulus polyphemus | reverse complement strand
GTTGAAATTTCATCATTCAGGTCTGTATACACAAACAATTTTTACATGACAATGTATTGTTGAAATTTCATCATTCAGGTCAGTATACACAAACAATTTTTACATGACAATGTATTGTTGAAATTTCATCATTCAGGTCTGTATACACAAACAATTTTTACACGACAAAGTATTGCTGAAATTTCATCATTCAGGTCAGTATACACAAACTAATTTTTACACGACAATGTATTGTTGAAATTTCATCATTCAGGTGTGTATACACAAACAATTT
>NW_013727872.1:0-274 GCF_000517525.1 Limulus polyphemus | reverse complement strand
CTGGTCAAGATCAACCATTGCCAAGTATAGAGGGAACGTAGCTGGTCAAGATTAACCATTGCCAAGTATAGAGGGAATGTAGCTGGTCAAGACCAACCGATGCCAAGTACAGAGGGAACGTAGCTGGTCAAGATCAACCACTGCAGAGTTTAAAGGGAACGTAGCTGGTCAAGACCATCCACTGCCAAGTATAGGGGGAATGTAGCTGGTAAAGATCAACCACTGCCAAGTACAGAGGGTACGGAGCTGGTCAACATCAACCACTGACAAGTAT
>NW_013727871.1:0-274 GCF_000517525.1 Limulus polyphemus | reverse complement strand
CACTATTACACTACAACCGTATGGTAAGTCAACTATCTATTTATAACCTCGAAGTAAAAGTAACGGTAAAATCACAAACCAGCTTTAAAATAATACAACTGCATAGTAAACTAATAGTTAGAACCACAATTCAGCCTTATTAGGCTAGTATTACATGATAACATAACAATCAAATTACAAATTAGTCTTATAAGACTCGTATTACATGATGACATAACAATCAAATTACATGTCAGTCTTATAATACTCGTATTACATGATAACATAACAATCA
>NW_013727870.1:0-274 GCF_000517525.1 Limulus polyphemus | reverse complement strand
GATTTTGTTTGTTGTTAAACACAAAACTACACATTGACTATATTTTGTTTGTTGTTAAACATAAAGCTACACACTGACTAGATTTTGTTTGTTGTTAAGCGCAAAGCTACACACTGAGCTATCTGTGCTGTGCCTACCGTGGGTATCGTATCGTAACCCAGTTTTTAGCGTTATAATTCTTCAGCTGAGCCACTGGTGGACTAGAAGGGAAGTAGATATATTTGGTTCTAGACAAAACTAGAATAAACTATTTAAAATTATCTCATAAGTTAAT
>NW_013727869.1:0-274 GCF_000517525.1 Limulus polyphemus | reverse complement strand
TATATACATATAAGATAAATAAAACTTCTAAATAAACATTCACATCGATATATATATATAGGTAAATTAAAACTTCTGATTAAAAATTCACAACGACGTATACATGGTAAATAAAAACTTCTTATTCAATATTCTCATGTATATGTATATCGTTGGTAAACAAAACTTCTGATTAAACATTCACATCGATATATATATTGGTAAATAAATACTTCTGTTAAAAATTCACATCGCTATATATAAATGTATGGTAAATAAAAACTTCTGATTAAAC
>NW_013727868.1:0-274 GCF_000517525.1 Limulus polyphemus | reverse complement strand
AATCCCATTTTCCCTCAATAAACTTCTGTACCTTTTGTGCAGTACTGTTGTACTGTGCCTGATCCCATGGAAACGTCGCCCATTGTTAAAAATCAGAGGGAAGCAGATAGAGCATGATCTCTTGGGATAATACGGGTTTTAATACTAGTATGGCTTGACATGGCCGGGTGGTTAGGGTCTGGTCTGACCCAATAGCGATAGACTATAGGGAAGGCAGCTTCTACAACAGAACCCCCACCAGTTCTGGTCTGACCCAATAGTGATAGACTATAGT
>NW_013727867.1:0-274 GCF_000517525.1 Limulus polyphemus | reverse complement strand
AATTCATCAGCTTATAAATGTCGTGAAAAATAAAAATAAAACGAAAAAATAGTCATAAAGTGACTAATTACAATAATATAACAAGCAAATTTCAGTCTGTGTACATAATGTTAAAATACCCCAATTTCTTCCGTAGAAGGAATAAGGAATTCGTGATACGTTTGAAATACTAAATAAACAATAACATTGTAAATGTCATTTTTTTATACCATTTAATTTTTAAAATATAATTTAATAATCGTAATCCTATCTTAAGTAAACTTACCAATTACCT
>NW_013727866.1:0-274 GCF_000517525.1 Limulus polyphemus | reverse complement strand
TATATTTATAGGTTATCTGGTTTACTATTATATTTATAGGTTATCTGGTTTACTGTTATATTTATAGGTTATCTGGTTTACTGTTATATTTATAGGTTATCTGGTTTACTGTTATATTTATAGGTTATCTGATTTACTGTTATATTTATAGGTTATCTGGTTTACTGTTATATTTATAGGTTATCTGGTTTACTGTTATATTTATAGGTTATCTGGTTTACTGTTATATTTATAGGTTATCTGGTTTACTGTTATATTTATAGGTTATCTGGTT
>NW_013727865.1:0-274 GCF_000517525.1 Limulus polyphemus | reverse complement strand
AAATGGTAAACAATAACGATAGATAACACTGGGATAGAGTCTAGTGGTGAATGGTAAACAATAACAATAGATAACACTGGGATAGAGTCTAGTGGTAAATGGTAAACAATAACGATAGATAACACTGGGATAGAGTCCAGTGTTGAATGGTAATCAATAACAATAGATAACACTGGGATATAGTCTAGTGGTGAATGGTAAACAATAACGATAGATAATACTGTGATATAGTCCAGTGGTAAATGGTAATCAATAACGATAAATAACACTGGGA
>NW_013727864.1:0-274 GCF_000517525.1 Limulus polyphemus | reverse complement strand
GTGGATTCTTTCTTTTCTTCACTGAAGTTACATACATTGGGGGTGGGGATTTATAAAAGTTGTTGATAAATTACGAGAGTTGACCCGGCGTGTTAAATACTAATAAAAACGACTTTTCATAAAACACGCGTCGAAACTTTCTACATTAGCGACTTATTTAACCGAATTTTCAATTATTTTCTCTACGTATTTATATAAATAACAGTAAGTTTTAAGCTAGGTTAGGCAATGTTCTGTTATTATTATTCTAGGAGCGACCACATTCCCACAGTAG
>NW_013727863.1:0-274 GCF_000517525.1 Limulus polyphemus | reverse complement strand
CAATACATAAGAGACTTAACTTGCACTGTGTGTAGTTTTGAATCATTATACATAAGAGACTTAACTTGCCCTGTGTGTAGTTTTGTATCATTATACACAAGAGACTTAACTTGCCCTGTGTGTAGTTTTGTATCATTATACATAAGAGACTTAACTTGCCCTGTGTGTAGTTTTGTATCATTATACATAAGAGACTTAACTTGCCCTGTGTGTAGTTTTGTATCATTATTACATAAGAGACTTAACTTGCCCTGTGTGTAGTTTTGAATCATTA
>NW_013727862.1:0-274 GCF_000517525.1 Limulus polyphemus | reverse complement strand
CTATAATCTGGAATTGACTCAGTTTGCTTAGATTATTTTATTACACTGTTGGATATAACATGATCTATAATATGGAATTGACTAGACTCAGTCTGCAGTGATATTTTTACTACACAAATCAAAGCAACATGATCTATTATCTGTAATTGACTAGACTAAATTTGTTGTAATATTTTTATTACACTTTTGGAAATGATATCATGTATCATCTGGAATTGAAAAGACTCAGTTTTAGTCATATTTCTATTACACTGTTGAAAATGATATCATGTAT
>NW_013727861.1:0-274 GCF_000517525.1 Limulus polyphemus | reverse complement strand
AGTTGTTGGTCATCAACGTTCACATTGACTGAATCTTCTTCCAATGATGCACATAATTTTTCGTTATTTATTGTTGTTCTACAGTCCAAGTCTGTCGTACTTGGTCCGTTAAGTTCTTTACTACACGATTGTCCTGACGTTTCGCGCACATTAGTTATTTCACTGGATATTGTTTCTTCCTGTGTTATAAATATGAATAATGTTGTTTCTTATGTTTAGATAATATAATAGAAAACAGACGTACCAACTTTCAGATTCTTGTACTTACAAGTCA
>NW_013727860.1:0-274 GCF_000517525.1 Limulus polyphemus | reverse complement strand
GCATCTCCTGAACAATTACCACAAGGAAAAACAGTTGTATATTAAAAATATTTTCAAGAGAACATTACAGGAAAATAATGCATTTATTGCAATTCCTAAAATTTTATATCAATATCAATCAGTCAGTCTTGGTATGTGCTGAATGGTCAATTTGAGAGAAAAAAACTTGAGGAAATTTCAGGAAGAAAATTTAAACATCCTTTATCATATGATTGAAAGAAAGGAGCATAAACTGAAATAACTCACAGAAAGAAGAACATATTTGAGTCTCTAT
>NW_013727859.1:0-274 GCF_000517525.1 Limulus polyphemus | reverse complement strand
AGCGTTGTTGTTTGTCATTGGATATTAATGTAGCTTATATATGAATAGTGGTGTAAGATATCTCTAAATAGTGTTGTTACTTGTCTCTGAATAGTGCTTTAGGTTATCTCTAAATAAGATCTTATTTGATCTCTGGATAATGCAGCGTTATGTCTGGATAATATTGTATATTATCAATAAAAACCTTAGTGCTGTATATCTAAATAATATCGCGGGTTTGTACAGATTGTATGAATAAGTGTCGTTCCTACAGGTCCAAAACTAAAATATATTA
>NW_013727858.1:0-274 GCF_000517525.1 Limulus polyphemus | reverse complement strand
TAACAAATATCTATTAAATCTATAAAGTAGCAACAAATATCTATTAAATCTATAAAGTAATAACAAATATCTATTAAATCTATAAAGTAATAACAAATATCTATTAAATCTATAAAGTAGCAACAAATATCTATTAAATCTATAATGTAACAACAAATACGTATTAAATCTATAAAGTAACAACATATATCTATTAAATCTATAATGTAACAGTATATATCTATTAAATCTATAATGTAACAACAAATATCTATTAAATCTATAATGTAACAAC
>NW_013727857.1:0-274 GCF_000517525.1 Limulus polyphemus | reverse complement strand
GAAAAATTTAAAAAACTGTTTTATGACGCAAAATTTAAAGAAAAATATCTCATAGTGATTATTTCGTTGGAAAACTTAAAATTCAGAGAATATAACATTAACGAAAAGACTATGTTCAGTGAGAAACTAAAAAAGTTGAACTTTAGCTATCACAGGGTACAGACATTCCAAAAGAAAGAGTTTATTTCATAGGAAGACGTCATGGCCTTTTACATATGGGGATTTTGTTTGAATAATCTTATTTTTAAAGCTGTTGTTTTTTACTATATAAATG
>NW_013727856.1:0-274 GCF_000517525.1 Limulus polyphemus | reverse complement strand
GTAAAAACGTTGTCTAACGTATACACTCACTCTTTGTTTGAAACCTGTTCTATTGACCCTAGTACACATGCAATGAACTTTTTACAACTATAATAGAAGTAAAAACGTTGTCTAACGTATACACTCACTCTTTGTTTGAAACCTGTTCTATTGACCCTAGAACACATGCAATGAAATTTTTACAACTATAATAGAAGTAAAAACGTTGTCTAACATATACACTCACTCTTTGTTAGAAACCTGTTCTATTGACCCTAGTACACATGCAATGAAC
>NW_013727855.1:0-274 GCF_000517525.1 Limulus polyphemus | reverse complement strand
TTATACTGTAGTAACTTATTGTAAGCAGTGTTATACTATAGTTAGTTATTGTAAGCAGTGTTATATCCTAGTTAGTTATTGTAAGCAGTGATATACCCTAGTTAGTTATTGTAAGCAGTGTTATACCCTAGTTAGTTATTGCAAGCAGTGTTATACCTTAGTTAGTTATTGCAAGCAGTGATATACCCTAATTAGTTATTGTAAGCAGTGTTATATCCTAGTTAGTTATTGTAAGCAGTGATATACCCTAGTTAGTTATTGCAAGCAGTGTTAT
>NW_013727854.1:0-274 GCF_000517525.1 Limulus polyphemus | reverse complement strand
GACTCGTGGATACAATGGATCACTATAAAAACTTTATTTGCTCGTGGATACAATGGATCACTACATGAACTTTGTAAATTCGTGGATAAAATGAATTAATAAGAACTAAATTTACATTTGTTGGGGTCAATTGGTGGATTTTTAGTTTGAGTAAATGGTGTCTACAGTATCTACAGCCTTGTTTGCTTACTTTTTTTTACAATCCCTCTTTACAGGTTTTTAAATTCTCATTTTTTTATTTATCTTGTATTTCCATAAACCATATGGTTGTACT
>NW_013727853.1:0-274 GCF_000517525.1 Limulus polyphemus | reverse complement strand
ACACAGCTGCGAACTCGCTTGTTAAAAACCTACACAGCTGTGAACTCGCTTGTTAAAAACCTACACAGCTGTGAACTCGCTTGTTAAAAACCTACACAGCTGTGAACTCGCTTGTTAAAAACCTACACAGCTGTGAACTCGCTTGTTAAAAACCTACACAGCTACGAACTCATTTGTTAAAAAAACCTACACAGCTACGAACTCACTTGTTAAAAAAAACCTACACAGCTACGAACTCACTTGTTAAAAACCTACACAGCTGCGAACTCACTTG
>NW_013727852.1:0-274 GCF_000517525.1 Limulus polyphemus | reverse complement strand
CATCTACGCTCTTATCGGTTGGGGTGAGTATTTAGGTTAGTTTTAATTCAGAAATAACTGTTTGGAGTGAGTACCTAGGTTAGTTTTAATTCGGAAGTAATTGTATGGAGTGATTACCTAGGTTAGTTTTAATTCGGAAGTAACTGTATGGAGTGATTACCTAGGTTAGTTTTAATTCGGAAGTAACTGTATGGAGTGATTACCTAGGTTAGTTTTAATTCGGAAGTAACTGTATGGAGTGATTACCTAGGTTAGTTTTATTTTGGAAGTAATT
>NW_013727851.1:0-274 GCF_000517525.1 Limulus polyphemus | reverse complement strand
ATATTACTGTCTGTTGAAAACCATTCCTTTGCTTCTATTAACAAAACTATACTACTGCCTGTTGAAAACAATCACTTGCTTTCTTAACAAAACTATACTACTGCTTGTTGAAAACATTCACTTGCTTCTATTATCAAAACTATACTACTGCCTGTTGAAAACAATCACTTGCTTTCTTAACAAAACTATACTACTGCCTGTTGAAAACATTCACTTGCTTCACTTAAGAAACCTATACTACTGCCTGTTGAAAACAATCACTTGCTTCCATTAA
>NW_013727850.1:0-274 GCF_000517525.1 Limulus polyphemus | reverse complement strand
TATGACAGATGTATAACATGACTGTATTTTAATGTACAGGTCTCACTATGACAGATGTATAACATGACTATATTTTAACGTACAGGTCTCACTATGAATGATGTATAACATGACTGTATTTTAACGTACAAGTCTCACTATGACAGATGTATAACATGACTATATTTTAACGTACAAGTCTCACTATGACGGATGTGTAACATGACTGTATTTTAACGTACAAGTCTCACTATGACAGATGTATAACATGACTGTATTTTAACGTACAAGTCTC
>NW_013727849.1:0-274 GCF_000517525.1 Limulus polyphemus | reverse complement strand
TATATATATATATATATATATATAAATGAAAAGGTGGTAAGAAAACAATCTATTGAGATAATAAATTATGAGGAGGTATCAGAGTATTGGAATGCACTTGTTTCAATTAAAAGTTTTTATTAGTTTTGTCAAAAATAGAATTCTTGATTTTAATTAATTAATTAATTCAATTTAGAAAGGGTCGTTTAAAAATCCTGTCTTTCGACTCATTTAATTTCTTTTTATTTCTTATAAGCAATCCAGACTTGATTGTTGTTTTATTATGAATGTTTTG
>NW_013727848.1:0-274 GCF_000517525.1 Limulus polyphemus | reverse complement strand
GTGTACTTGACAACTGTCGTGATTATTAATGGACAGAAAGTCAAGTGTAGTCAATGTGTACTTGACAACTGTCGTGATGACTACACTTGACTTTCTGTCCATTAATCAATGTGTACTTGACAACTGTCGTGAGTGGCGTATTTTAGGAAACATAACTTATTAACAGAGAACTTCCTGTTTAATATAGACCTATGTTTCTACATAAATATTTAATGTCTTAATAATATTTAATGATAATCTGTGTTAGCAGTACTCCAGAATGTGCTAGTATTGT
>NW_013727847.1:0-274 GCF_000517525.1 Limulus polyphemus | reverse complement strand
AGTCAGTAGAGTTGTGTGTCAGAGAATATCTATAGAATAAAGAACCAGTCAGTAGAGTTATGTGTCAGAGAATATCTATAGAATAAAGAACCAGTCAGTAGAGTTGTGTGTCAGATAATATCTATAGAATAAAAAACCAGTCAGTAGAGTTGTGTGTCAGAGAATATCTATAGAATAAAGAACCAGTCAGTAGAGTTGTGTGTCAGAGAATATCTATAGAATAAAGAACCAGTCAGTAGAGTTGTGTGTCAGAGAATATCTATAGAATAAAAAA
>NW_013727846.1:0-274 GCF_000517525.1 Limulus polyphemus | reverse complement strand
TACGTGATAGTTATAACTGTAACTAATTACTGTGGTTAAAATTATGAGCTTCGAAAACATTACAATCCAATAGGTCTAAAACCCGTAACATGTAAAACATTAGAAACCAATAGGTCTAAAACCCGTAACACGTAAAACATTAAAAACCAATAGATCTAAAACCCGTAACATGTAAAACATTAGAAACCAATAGGTCTAAAACCCGTAACACGTAAAACATTACAAACCAATAGGTCTAAAACCCGTAACACGTAAAACATTAGAAACCAATAGG
>NW_013727845.1:0-274 GCF_000517525.1 Limulus polyphemus | reverse complement strand
GGGCTGAAGAAGTCTTTATTATTTCAACCAAATACAAGACTCCTCGAAAGTTTCATTCTTGCACAGCAGAATGAGTACAGGCTTATTACATTTTAAACTTCAACTGCATATAGAATATCACTGTAGAAAAACCCAACTTAGTTTCTTTGCCAGTATAATTCATATTTATAGTTATAATATTAGTTGTTTCATCCTATCGCCCCGGGTTTTATTGTTGTTAAGTATCTGCTTGTTTGTTTCTTTCCGGTTGAAATTCTTTCCGAGGATCTTTCTT
>NW_013727844.1:0-274 GCF_000517525.1 Limulus polyphemus | reverse complement strand
AAACAAAATCTAGGTAGGAAAACTGTAATTTAAACGGACCCTTATCAATGTCAACAAATCTAGAGAAAGGAAGACTAAAGTCCGTTATAACAGTCGACAAATACAGTGGAAACTGACTAAACGATCCATATCAATGTCAACAAAATGTAATGGAAGGAAGATTAAAAGACCGATATAACAGTCGACAAATATAGTTTAAGAAGGATTAAAATATTATTATGAAAGTCATTAAAATATAGTAGTAAGAAAGACTAAAAATACCGCTATACAAAGT
>NW_013727843.1:0-274 GCF_000517525.1 Limulus polyphemus | reverse complement strand
TATTTTATAAGTCTAAGATACATGTTTTTCATATAGTCTTTGCACATGGAGTTCCTGTCCATGCGGTACATGATTCCAGTTACTTTTTTTACTCATTTACTCACACTTATTGTTTTTTAAATTTCTGATCAAAACACTGTTCATGTGTGTTGCTGGTGTTCATGTTTATGGCTAACACTGTTGAATGCTGTGTATTTAGTGTTTGTAAGCTATTCATTTACAAGTATTTTATGAATTATTTAAGTAATATGTGTGACATTGTGACAATACACAT
>NW_013727842.1:0-274 GCF_000517525.1 Limulus polyphemus | reverse complement strand
CAAAAAAAAAACTTATGTCCAGTGGATCCAACATAAGCAGTGTTCAACTGATACTTACAAAAAGAGAACTTTACCTCCAGTTAATTTTAATATATGCAGTGTTAAGCTGACACATAAAGAGACAGAACTGTATTTGAGTTAAGTCAAATCTATTCATTATTAAGCTGACATCTACACAGACAGAATTTAGGTTAAATTAAATATAAACTATGCAGCATTAAACCGATACTTACATAGGGAGAACCTTATGTCCAGGATAATCTGACCTGTGCTA
>NW_013727841.1:0-274 GCF_000517525.1 Limulus polyphemus | reverse complement strand
AGATTGTATTAATCTTATGTATTAACATCATGTGTGTTTGCCTATCACTTCTACACACTTGTACTTAACAGATTGTATTGATCTTATGTATTAACATCATGTGTGTTTGCCTATCACTTCTACACAGTTGTACATAACAGATTGTATCAATCTTATGTATTAACAGATTGTATTGATCTTATGTATTAACAGATTGTATTGATCTTATGTATTAACAGATTGTATTCATCTTATGTATTAACAGATTGTATCAATCTTATGTATTAACAGATTA
>NW_013727840.1:0-275 GCF_000517525.1 Limulus polyphemus | reverse complement strand
CCGTTAAAAAAGCAAATACAAATCGAACATTCTCTAATCTAGAGTAAAAACAATCGAAATTGTGGTAGTCTATTTTATAAGAAGACGTCATGGCCTTTTAAATTATGGAATTCTGTTTGAATAACCTTATTTTTAAAGCTCTTCTTTGTTTAGAATATAACCGATGAGAAATAAAATACAGTAAGTCGAAGATAAGCGAAATTTTGATTACATATTATGAATAACTTTGGGAATTTGATGAAACGATATCCATTTGGAAGTGTTACATCAGGGGC
>NW_013727839.1:0-275 GCF_000517525.1 Limulus polyphemus | reverse complement strand
TCCCCCTCCCCAAGCAATGGTCTAATGGACAGACAAAACAACACAATTCAAGCTTCTTTTCTCAATGCCTTGGAAGATTCACAAAAGGTTAGAATATATCTTGGTGTTATTTGTGTTAGACGATATCTTGGTGTTATTTTTGTTTTGGGTTAGACTATATTTTGGTGTTATTTCTGTTTGGGATTAGAAGATATCTTGGTGTTATTTCTGTTTTGGGTTAGACGATATCTTGGTGTTATTTTTGTTTTGGGTTAGACTATATCTTGGTGTAATTT
>NW_013727838.1:0-275 GCF_000517525.1 Limulus polyphemus | reverse complement strand
CCAGACTCATAGAATTGTCTAAAACTCTAGCTACTTAATACAATATTTGGTGATTATACTTGTTTAATAATCTTGTTCTACTTTATATCCACGTTTAATCAAATAGCTAAAGCGAGGAATACGTTGTACTCTCATCCAGGTCAGTTATGTCTAACAACTCTACGTGTTAGTTACTGTTAATTACCGGAATCTTAAGTTTATCATCCAGGTCAGTTATGTCTAACAACTCTACGTGTTAGTTACTGTTAATTACCGGAATCTTAAGTTTATCATCC
>NW_013727837.1:0-275 GCF_000517525.1 Limulus polyphemus | reverse complement strand
AAGAAATCGTGATTCAAAACTCTTAAATAGAGAAGTTTATTAATGCGACGGTGCGACGTAAATCCATCTTTAACTTCCTTTTTATTCTCAATGGGAGGAAAATGCTTTTGTTAGTAATAGAAGCGATATAATATGTGTCATTAAAGTAGAATTGTTTCATTCTAGAGTTTTCAATGAACCAAAAAGAATCGGAGATTGCACTGATGAATTATTCTCCAAAATATTCACTTTTAGAGTGTTTGAGAAAATCGTTTTCGTCAAAACTACAAGGCTAT
>NW_013727836.1:0-275 GCF_000517525.1 Limulus polyphemus | reverse complement strand
ACAGTTATACACTAACATTTGTATAAACTACACTGGTTATATTTGCACACTAACATTTGTATAAACTACACTGGTTACAGTTACACACTAACATTTGTATAAACTACACTGGTTATACTTGCACACTGACATTTGTATAAACTACACTGGTGATAGTTACACACTAACATTTGTATAAACTACACTGGTTATACTTGCACACTAACATTTGTATAAACTACACTGGTTACAGTTACACACTAACATTTGTATAAACTACACTGGTTATAATTGCA
>NW_013727835.1:0-275 GCF_000517525.1 Limulus polyphemus | reverse complement strand
AGTTTAACGTATGAACAGGTGTCAGGTAGCATGGTACTGTAGTCTCCAGTTTAACGTATGAACAGGTGTCAGGTAAGTTTATGTTATAGTCTCCGGTGTCATGTATGAACAGGTGTCAGGTAGCATGGTACTGTAGTCTCCAGTTTAACGTATGAACAGGTGTCAGGTAACTTGATGCTATAGTCTACAGTTTAACGTATGAACAGGTGTCAGGTAGTATGGTACTGTAGTCTCCAGTTCAACGTATGAACAGGTGTCAGGTAACTTGATGCTAT
>NW_013727834.1:0-275 GCF_000517525.1 Limulus polyphemus | reverse complement strand
ATATGTCAAAGTTACTTATAATAAGCCTATTGTTTAATATTATTGTTCTGGGGATTATCGTCGTTTCTTCACCATGCTATATGTCATAGTTACTTATAATAAGCCTGTTGTTTAGTATTATTGTTCTGGGGATTATCGTCGTTTCTTCACCATGCTATATGTCATAGTTACTTATAATAAGCCTGTTGTTTAATATTATTGTTCTGGGGATTATCGCCGTTTTTTCACCATGCTATATGTCAGAGTTACTTATAATAAGCCTGTTGTTTAATATT
>NW_013727833.1:0-275 GCF_000517525.1 Limulus polyphemus | reverse complement strand
AGGGATTAACTGCAATATTGATATACTGTATACATTTAAATACACAGGGAACCCCAACAATGCTTAGGGGGATTAACTGTAATATTGTCATACTGTATACATTTAAATACACAGGGAACCCCAGCAATGCTTAGGGGGATTAACTGGAATAATGATATAGTGTATACATTTAAATACATAGGGAACCCCAGCAATACTTAGGGGGATTAACTGCAATATTGATATACTGTATACATTTAAATACACAGGGAACCCCAACAATGCTTAGGGGGATT
>NW_013727832.1:0-275 GCF_000517525.1 Limulus polyphemus | reverse complement strand
GAAATATTGTAAACCAGGTAAATCAGGTGGTCCGAGGTAGTGTAGACCTTTCCTCATATTGTCAACAAGATATGACACATAAAGGTAGTGTAAACCAGGTAAATCAGGTAGTCTGAAGTATTGTAAATCAGGTGGTCTAAAGTATTGTAAATCAGGTGGTCTGAAGTATTGTAAACCAGGTGGTCTGAAGTATTGTAAACCAGGTGGTCTGAAGTATTGTATACCAGGTAAATCAGTTGGTCTGAAGTATTGTAAACCAGGTGGTCTGAAGTATT
>NW_013727831.1:0-275 GCF_000517525.1 Limulus polyphemus | reverse complement strand
TGTTTTGTTTAGTGAGAACCTTGTGTCATATTAAGTAAACGTTTTTAATAGTTTCCTGTTTTAATTTAATGAGAATATTATGCTATATTAAGTAAACGTTTTTAGTAGTTTCTTGTTTTATTTATTGAGAACGTCATATTAAGTAAAAGTTTTTAATAGTTTCCTGTTTTATTTATTGAGAACCTTGTGTTATATTAAGTAAACGTTTCTAGTAGTTTCCTGTTTTATTTATTGAGAACGTCATATTAAATTTACTAGTTTCTAATAGTTTCCTG
>NW_013727830.1:0-275 GCF_000517525.1 Limulus polyphemus | reverse complement strand
GAAACTGTCGTAGCTGAAAATGACTCCTTCCTTGCCAAAATTTATGTTTGTAGCCCCTATCCCTACTATTCTCATTGTTAGATATAAAAAAGATGATACATCAACACTGTCTATTCCCTTTACAATCTTAAACACCTTAATCAGATTCCCCCCTAACTCTTCTTTTTTCAAGAGACAACAATCTGAGAGATTTCAGCTTTTCGTTGTATGACAACCCCTCCATCCAAGGCACCATTCTAGTAACCCTTCTTTGAACCCTTTCCAACAATTCAATG
>NW_013727829.1:0-275 GCF_000517525.1 Limulus polyphemus | reverse complement strand
TAATCAATAGCTTATAACAACAGTGTCTATATCCAACAATAATCAACAGTTTATAACAACAGTGTCTATATCCAACAATAATCAATAGTTTATATAACAGTGTCTATTTCCAACAATAATCAATAGCTTATAAGAACAGTGTCTATATCCAACAATAATCAATAGTTTATATAACAGTGTCTATTTCCAACAATAATCAATAGCTTATAAGAACAGTGTCTATATCCAACAATAATCAACAGTTTATAACAACAGTGTCTATATCCAACAATAAT
>NW_013727828.1:0-275 GCF_000517525.1 Limulus polyphemus | reverse complement strand
ACAACTGGTATGTCACATACTAGAACGGTGACATTTGTGTTGTATAGACAACTGGTATTTGTCACATACTAGGAATGGTGACATTGTGTTGTATAGACAGCTGGTATGTCACATACTAGAAATGGTGACATTGCGTTGTACGGACAGCTGGTATGTCACATACTAGGAATGGTGACATTGCGTTGTACGGACAGCTGGTATGTCACATACTAGGAATGGTGACATTGCGTTGTACGGACAGCTGGTATGTCACATACTAGGAATGGTGACATTGC
>NW_013727827.1:0-275 GCF_000517525.1 Limulus polyphemus | reverse complement strand
AAAGTAACATGAAATTATAGATGTTTGTAACTTGGTAACGTACCATTAAACTATACATAGTGGTAAGTAGTAAAGTAACATGAAATTATAGATGTTTAGAACTTGGTAACGTACCATAAAACTATACATAGTGGTAAATAGTAAAGTAACATGAAATTACAGGTGTTTGTAACTTGGTAACGTACCATTAAACTATACATAGTGGTAAGTAGTAAAGTAACATGAAATTATAGATGTTTGTAACTTGGTAACGTACCATTAAACTATACATAATG
>NW_013727826.1:0-275 GCF_000517525.1 Limulus polyphemus | reverse complement strand
TTAAAATAGCACAACGATATATATATATATATATATATGGTAAATAAAAACTTCTCATTAAAAATTCACAACGATATATAAATATGGTAAATAAAAACTTCTAATTAAAACTTCACAACGATATATATATGGCAAATAAAAATTTCTGATGAAACATTGTCAACGATATAAAGATATATACATATAGTTGGTAAGTAGAAACTTCTGATTAAACATTTACAACGATAAATATATATATGGTAAATAAAAATTTTTGATTAAACACATACAAGGAC
>NW_013727825.1:0-275 GCF_000517525.1 Limulus polyphemus | reverse complement strand
AAACTAAAATTTTGTGTCATGTGCAGTAAAGGATACATGGAGCAATAGGGTTAATGAACAATAACACCAAAATTGTAACACATGTTGCATTAGTCAGTGATAAAAATATTGCTCTTTATTGGAGACACAAGCATGAGTATCTACTTCAGAAATATAAAAATATATCTTTCTGGCAGCTTTTACTACTGCTCACGCACATTTGAAATTGTACTGTGAACTAGAAAGAATAAGATCATCTGTTTTGCACTACGACACAGATAGCATTTTTTACATTT
>NW_013727824.1:0-275 GCF_000517525.1 Limulus polyphemus | reverse complement strand
TAATACTACTAACTGCTTATAGTAACTAAATCTATATAAATGTAAAAGTACTGTCAATTGATAGACACTAAATCTATATAAATATAATAGTACTATCTGTTGATAGTATACAAATCTACATAAAACATAATAGTATTTTCAGTTGATAGTCTAAATCTATATAAATATAATAGTAATGACTGTTGAGAGTAACTAAATCTTTATAAATATAATAGTACTAAATGATGATACTAAATAAATGTATATAATTATAGTACTAACTGTTAATAGTAAAT
>NW_013727823.1:0-275 GCF_000517525.1 Limulus polyphemus | reverse complement strand
ATTCTCTATGCGAATATTACAACGACCAAAACAATAGGCTGAGTCTAGAACAAAACAACACACAAAAAAAAAAAAACAACTTCCGAACCCAAAACCTTGACTTCATCCGCAGAAAGTGATGCTTTGCATTTGGTGGGTCATTGAAGGAGTAATTCATTTCGAACTACTCAGACCACAGCGAACTGTAAATGCAGAGACCTACAGTCAGCAACTGGAACGTTTAAATCAAGCCCTTCATGATAAACGCTCTTTACTCGTCATTCGGAAAGGTGTTC
>NW_013727822.1:0-275 GCF_000517525.1 Limulus polyphemus | reverse complement strand
ATTATATATATAGTATATAGCTACTTAACGTGTATAATATATATAGCATATAGCTACTTAACGTGTATAATATATATGGTATATAGCTACTTAACGTGTATAATATAAGTGGTATATAGCTACTTAACGTGTATAATATATATAGCATATAGCTACTTAACGTGTATTATATATATAGTATATAGCTACTTAACGTGTATAATATATATAGCATATAGCTACTTAACGTGTATAATATATATAGTATATAGCTACTTAACGTGTATAATGTATAC
>NW_013727821.1:0-275 GCF_000517525.1 Limulus polyphemus | reverse complement strand
CTAGCCACTACACCACATCCGGCCTTATCGAAGAGGATATTAAAATCCTTGATATTAATTTTTTTAATATCAAATTTTTATAGACTGTATATCGGAAATTACAGATAGTAAGTGTTTCACAACAAAAATCTTAACAAGAAACGGTCTTGACTGGGGTAGAGGAGCATATAAAATGTTGCAGAAATGGTCTCTAAATTTTACTTTATCCAGAGAGATTATGTGTTAAAAGTTTTATGCTTTTCAAAGTGTCATATCAAATGTTGAAACAATTAAAT
>NW_013727820.1:0-275 GCF_000517525.1 Limulus polyphemus | reverse complement strand
TAAAATGGACATTTAAGAAGAACGTGTGAACAGTCTGCAGGTTTACGTAATTTTTATCAAAAGTCAGGCCTATTGGTAACCAATCCTTCACCAGCTTTTTGTTTTTAAAACATTATGACTTTTAAAGTCTTATAGTCCATATATAAATAATATTTCAGAAAAACGTTTGCTGCTTGCACTGAAGTTATTTATTCCTTTATCAAATGTCAGAACGAAGATGTACACCCACTTTGTATAAACACTGGTGTGGCTGGGAGTCCAGCCCAGCTGATGAG
>NW_013727819.1:0-275 GCF_000517525.1 Limulus polyphemus | reverse complement strand
GTAATAGTAGTTTTTAAGAAAATTGAACGCTCATATGTTATTGAACATCCTTAAAATGTAAATGTTCGTTTGAAAACAAATCATAGTAAGTATGTGCTTGAGAAATAACCTAAATAAAAAGAAATGAAATAAGCATATTAGAGTAATAGTATAGCATTAAGATAAATTTAAGTAGTTTATCCATGGGGCTTCTGTACTACTTAAGGTGAACGAATTTCAAAAACGTAAAAACATAAAGAAAACCACAAAATACCAAAAATAAGCTAAAAACCATC
>NW_013727818.1:0-275 GCF_000517525.1 Limulus polyphemus | reverse complement strand
TGTTAACATGTATATTGTTTCTACCGTTGTACGGTGTATATAGTTGATATTGTTAACATTTATATTGTTTCTACCGTTGTACGGTGTATATAGTTGATATTGTTAACGTGTATATTGGTTCTACCGTTGTACCGTGTATATAGTTGATATTGTTAACATGTATATTGGTTCTACCGTTGTACCGTGTATATAGTTGATATTGTTAACATGTATATTGGTTCTACCGTTGTACCGTGTATATAGTTGATATTGTTAACATGTATATTGTTTGTACT
>NW_013727817.1:0-275 GCF_000517525.1 Limulus polyphemus | reverse complement strand
AATAAAGAGGATGTAGGTGGCACAGGGAAACTCTTGAACATTTAGTACGTGCAACATTGTTAGCATTTTAAAAAATAGACTAAGTTAGGACCTGTTTTCGTGACGATACTGAGCTGTTTTACGGTATCTGATGTAACGGTATGAAATTATTACTCTAGTTCCTGTATAATTATTTAGCTTTCTAGCCTTTTAATCAATAAACAGAGTTACGTGTAGAAACATAGACAACTCTTTCTCTATTTTTCATTATTCTTTATGATAAGTTTGTTTGTTTG
>NW_013727816.1:0-275 GCF_000517525.1 Limulus polyphemus | reverse complement strand
ATTCCAAAGTGTAATTCATCGTGTTAATCAACACCTTAATCCAAAGTGTAATTCATTGTGTTAACCAACACATAATATAATTCACCGTCATCCCGTTAATCAAAGTATACCCAAAAGCCCACCTGTACTTCATGATGTTAACCTTAAAATCAAACCATAATTCAGTGGGCTAATGAGCACTTAAGCAATGTAACTTAAGCTTGAAAAATATGTGTAAGCAAAATGTATATGTATATAAATATATCTGTTGGCATCGTGTCTTAACATGTCGTTTT
>NW_013727815.1:0-275 GCF_000517525.1 Limulus polyphemus | reverse complement strand
ATCACAAGACACCCGGTGTGTTATCGTGTGGCCAGCAGTAGGACTACTTGACAGATCACTATACACTCGGTGTGTTATCGTGAGGCCAGCACTAGGACTACTCGACAGATCACTATACACCCGGTGTGTTATCGTTTGGCCAGCAGTAGGACTACTTGACAGATCACAAGATACCCGGTGTGTTATCGTGGGGCCAGCAGTAGGACCACTCGACACATCACTATACACCCGGTGTGTTATTGTGGGACCAGCAGTAGGACTACTTGACAGATCAC
>NW_013727814.1:0-275 GCF_000517525.1 Limulus polyphemus | reverse complement strand
AGGTTGGACAGTTACATAGATAGACGTACCGTTATGTGAATAGGTTTGACGGTTACATAGACGTACCGTTATGTGAATAGGTTTGACGGTTACATAGATAGAAGTACCGTTATGTGAATAGGTTTGACGATTACATAGATAGACGTAACGTTATGTGAATAGGTTTGACGGTTACATAGATAGATAGCAGTACCGTTATGTGAATTGGTTTGACGGTTACATAGATAGACGTACCGTTATGTGAATAGGTTGGACAGTTACATAGATAGACGTAC
>NW_013727813.1:0-275 GCF_000517525.1 Limulus polyphemus | reverse complement strand
GTTTATATGTAACATGATATTACTAGTTAGGAATGACTTGATGAAACAACCAAAGTTTATATGTAACATGATATTACTGTCTTAGAATGATTTGATGAAACAACCAAAGTTTATATGTAACATGACATTACTGGCTTAGAATGATGTGAAGAAATAACCCAAGTTTATATGTAACATGATATTACTGGCTAGGAATGACTTGATGAAACAACCAAAGTTTATATGTAACATGATATTACTGTCTTAGAATGATTTGATGAAACAACCAAAGTTTA
>NW_013727812.1:0-275 GCF_000517525.1 Limulus polyphemus | reverse complement strand
TGTTACTATAGTTTATAATCATGTTACTATAGTTTATAATCATGTTACTATAGTTTATAATCATGTTACTATAGCATATAATCATGTTACTATAGTTTATAAACATGTTACTATAGTTTATAATCATGTTACTATAGCATATAATCATGTTACTATAGTTTATAAACATGTTACTATAGTTTATAAACATGTTACTATAGTTTATAATCATGTTACTATAGTTTATAATCATGTTACTATAGCATATAATCATGTTACTATAGTTTATAAACATG
>NW_013727811.1:0-275 GCF_000517525.1 Limulus polyphemus | reverse complement strand
CCTCCATATAACCCACTAGTAACAGAAGGATAAATATATATATAGCCATACTTTTGTTTGTCCACCTGTACACTGTCAGAGTCAAAATTTACTCTTCTTGTTACCTTACAAACAACCGCTAGTAGAAGCAACCTTCATATAATCCACTAGTAACAGAAGGATAAATATATATATAGCCATACTTTTTGTTTGTCCACCTGTACACTGTCAGAGTCAAAATTTACTCTTCTTGTTACCTCACAAACAATCGCTAGTAGAAGCAACCTCCATATAAC
>NW_013727810.1:0-275 GCF_000517525.1 Limulus polyphemus | reverse complement strand
TGGGTTCCTCGTCATCGAATATGCATTACATGTGCTTGTGGATTTTAAAGACAGACTTAAACTTCTAGTCTAAGCAACTGCAGTTCACCAAAGTTTGTTTGAAGTTGGGCCACTGGTATGTGTAATGAATTCATGAATGCCTTGTCATATTCTGAAATTGTATGGTGATAAAGCATCTTGCCATATCATGCAGAAATTTGAGATAGTCCATCAGATCTGTCTTGATTACAGCATAGTCAAACCTCCATCTGATAGAAAAAACAGTCTGGAGTATA
>NW_013727809.1:0-275 GCF_000517525.1 Limulus polyphemus | reverse complement strand
TTATAGATAGTGAATGATGTATGAACTTACCAAACTATAACCACTGATGTTGTTGGTTTATTATAGATAGTGAATGATGTATAAACTTATGAAACTAGAACCACTGATGCTGTTGGTTTATTATAGATAATGAATGATGTATGAACGTATGAAACTAGAACCACTGATGTTGTTGGTTTATTATAGATAACGAATGATGTATGAACTTATGAAACTAGAACCACTGATGTTGGTTAATTATAGATAGTGAATGATGTATGAACTTATGAAACTAG
>NW_013727808.1:0-275 GCF_000517525.1 Limulus polyphemus | reverse complement strand
AAACCAAGCTATACCTTACAAAACAAGATGTGAGAGTTTTATGTCAGGAGCTTGATTTGAAAAAATATGATGCTGTACCTCACAACCCAAATCTTGTCCTGACATATAACTAGCATCATATTTTGTCACCTCAAGCTCTACCTTACAAATCACATCTTCTCTTGACATATAACTAGCATCATGTTTTGTGAAATCAAGCTATACCTTACAACTCACATCTTGTCCTGACATATAACCAGCGTTATTTATTCACATCAAGCTCTACCTTACAACAC
>NW_013727807.1:0-275 GCF_000517525.1 Limulus polyphemus | reverse complement strand
ATTATCACGTATTGTTATATTTAACTATATTGTATAACAAAGTTATATAATAATACGGTGATTATCACGTATTGTTATATTTAACTATATTGTATATAACTTTGTTCTCCGTAGTATTATATTATCACGTATTGTTATATTTAACTATATTGTATAACAAAGTTATATAATGTAGTGGAGATTATCACGTATTGTTCATATTTAACTATATTGTATAACAAAGTTGTATAATACACCGGTGATTATCACGTATTGTTATATTTAACTATATTGTA
>NW_013727806.1:0-275 GCF_000517525.1 Limulus polyphemus | reverse complement strand
TACGTAAAATATATACGTCTTAATTTCCTTATCTACAGGTCTTCAAATAGCTTAACATGTTATTAAATGCGTTAATAACATTAGCTTCATTAGATACAGTGTTGACTGTATTCAAGCTATTTCTAGACTTATGTACGACTACCTTTGGATTAAATCGTACACGTTTCGTTTGTTTAGTATGTGTCACCTCCGGTTGTGTTGATATAGGACCTTTCGATCTAGTGTTATAGCCATGAGTCACTATATCAGCTTGTGTCGTTGAGGAGGTACTAGGC
>NW_013727805.1:0-275 GCF_000517525.1 Limulus polyphemus | reverse complement strand
GAAGTTTCATGTTCCTAGAAATATATATGTACAATAAAACTAAAAGTTTCATACTCCTAGAAATATATGTGTACAATAAAACTAGAAGTTTCATGCTCCTAGAAATATATGTGTACAATAAAACTAGAAGTTTCATTCTCATAGAAATATATATGTACAATAAAACTAAAAGTTTCATACTCCTAGAAATATATATGTACAATAAAACTAGAAGTTTCATGTTCCTAGAAATATATATCTACAATAAAACTAAAAGTTTCATACTACTAGAAATA
>NW_013727804.1:0-275 GCF_000517525.1 Limulus polyphemus | reverse complement strand
AAAAAAAATAAGTGGCTCATATATCCAATCTTTAACTTCCTTCAAAACCCTTGGGGAAATCTTATCTGGCCCAGGAGCCTTATCATTTTTTAAATTTGTCAATTTTTTATTAACCAGCTCAGAATTAATGCAGTCATCTTGATTAATCTCGTTTCCATTTATTAACTGTTCAAGATGTGGAATACAAGTCAACAAAGGCGATGACATGGCTTTTGACCTGTGACCCATCAGGAGAGGGTTAACTAGATTGCTGTTGACTCCAGTTGTGTTGATTA
>NW_013727803.1:0-275 GCF_000517525.1 Limulus polyphemus | reverse complement strand
CCAATTAAATTTCCTTTATTCTCCTCTGTGAGTCTATAGGAAGAGAGCTCCATTTCAACCATTAGAGTTTTACATTGTTATCAATGTAACGAAGAGTAAAGCGAAGTGTCATCAAAAACAAGAATATGTGATAAACATTTTCCACAACCACAAAATTTCTCTAACTGCCTTTTGGTGAGCTGAACAATTGTGTTAGTTTTCAAAACTTGTAGTGAATACCATAAGGATTTAGACATTTTAACTATTAATAACATCCTTTACTCTCTTCATAATAA
>NW_013727802.1:0-275 GCF_000517525.1 Limulus polyphemus | reverse complement strand
CTTTTATTGGCTTTTCTGAAAGCGCATGTGTACTGCAGTGAAGCCTTTGGTTACTAATTGTTTTTCGGTTTCTTGTTACCAGAGGGTCCTAAATTGATGATTCGTCACCAAATTTGGGATGTAGGTACACTTTAACGTTGCGTAGTAATATGCAGAGTTTTTACCTTCCTGCTGTTTGTTTTAAAGGAGTTATGGAACGTTTCGCGTTTTGTACCAGTACTTCGTTCCATTTGGAAAGATCTTCTCGAAATTTTTTCAGTAAGGTTCGTTGCATG
>NW_013727801.1:0-275 GCF_000517525.1 Limulus polyphemus | reverse complement strand
GGCAGTAGTGAAGTAATAGTTCTTTGTTCTGTGGAGAGATAACTATGTTTCTGAAATTTTTTACAAATAAGAAAAGTATAAATTTTAATTTTTAGCTTAGCCAAAATTATATCATTAATTTTGTATCTAATCAACCACATCTGTATTCAATAAAAATATAAACAAGCAAGTAAGTAACATGCAGCTTTGATTGCGCAGAGAGTAACTTTCTAGTGTTTTGGAAACTTTAGAAATATAATTAGAAGAGTCTGCAAAATATTGATGGTTTAAGATAC
>NW_013727800.1:0-275 GCF_000517525.1 Limulus polyphemus | reverse complement strand
ATAGTCTAATTAAAGTCAAACTTATCTTTCTATAATTTTAAACCATTACATATACTCCCAGGATTCTATATCCCGTAGATTTTCGAAATTAAGAAGAATTAGTAAATCAAATACGAAAATCTTTTTAAATCGTGTTAAAATAATCATTAATACTGTTTGTTTGTTGGTAAAAAGAGTTTATACATTTCAATTTGTGTTGATGAACATAAACAATAATTTCTCCATTATTAACGCTATTAATATGCTCGCCCTTTCAGCCGTGGGGCGTTATAATG
>NW_013727799.1:0-275 GCF_000517525.1 Limulus polyphemus | reverse complement strand
AGCACAATTATTGCAGTCTAAGAGAATGTTAACACAACTATTGCAGTCTAAGAGTATTTTAGCACAAATATTGTAGTCTAAGAGAATGTTAACACAACCATTGCAGTCTAAGATAATGTTAACACAACCATTGCAGTCTAAGAGAATGTCAGCATAATTATTGCTGTCTAAGAAAATGTTAACACAACTATTGCAGTCTAAGAGAATGTTAGCACAAATATTACAGTCTAAGAGAATGTTAGTACAACTATTGCAGTCTAAGAGAATGTTAGCAC
>NW_013727798.1:0-275 GCF_000517525.1 Limulus polyphemus | reverse complement strand
AAGTTCCCATGGAATGCACAGTTTGCATGATGTTTTTCAACCAATTCAGTGACTTTGCAAACACAGAACGACCACTACCTAAAATTTGATGGGTCATGGAGACTAAGGAAACATAATATTCAGTCCATCGAGCGGAATGAGCTAGAAAATTCGACTTCCAAGATGCCAATGATGTTTTCGCTGAACAGAAAGCACGCAAGAGAAGCTTCACGTAATGATAACTCTAATCGTTATTGAATTATAATCGTGTTAATTCTCGTATCAGTTATTGCTTA
>NW_013727797.1:0-275 GCF_000517525.1 Limulus polyphemus | reverse complement strand
AACCATTATCATATCTGCACACACATACAAACTAGCGATTTTAATTGAGTTACTTATTACAGGTACACAACAGTGGAGTTTTAAGTGCATGCTCTTCTTCCACTAAATACATTCCTATTGCATTACATTTATTTTGGTATAGCGTAGCACCGGCCCTAATTTCGAACCATTGACAACAGGGTGACAGCCAGTTGGTAAAAGGTTATTTATTTTTTATATAGGTTAATTAGCTATTTCATATTTTCTTCTCGTATCTTCACCAGTTCTTTTTGATT
>NW_013727796.1:0-275 GCF_000517525.1 Limulus polyphemus | reverse complement strand
TTGATTGGCTTTAAGGTGAGAGAGCACTACATAAAACGTCTCCACTGGTAAAGAAGCAGATACTGATTGGTTGGCTTTAAGGTGGGAGAGCACTACATAAAACGTCTCCACTGGTAAAGAAGCAGATACTGATTGGTTGCTTTAAGGTGGGAGAGCACTACATAAAACGTCTCTACTGGTAAAGAAGCAGATACTGATTGATTGGCTTTAAGGTGAGAAAGCACTACATAAAACGTCTCCACTGGTAAAGAAGCAGATACTGATTGGTTGGCTTT
>NW_013727795.1:0-275 GCF_000517525.1 Limulus polyphemus | reverse complement strand
TGCTATATACATATGCAAGGCTACAAGGCTAGGTCAGGACTCCTCTCATGTGAGAGTAAAGACCCCACCTGTCAATACATAGAACTGCCGAAGGCTGATCGTCTCCCACCCTCATATCGATTGGCTTAACTAATTATATACATATATATATATATATCCAAGTCAACTATGCATGAGGTAATCCAACAGGATCTCATCCCCATAACGAGGTGTAAACAAATACACAGAGTACATAGTAAAGTATAAGTGGGCTCTAATTACTACTAGGATAAAAT
>NW_013727794.1:0-275 GCF_000517525.1 Limulus polyphemus | reverse complement strand
TCATGTAGAGTGACACTTACACACTTGCAGGATATAATATATACTCATGTAGAGTGACACTTACACACTTGCAGGATATAATATATACTCATGTAGAGTGACACTTACACACGTATATATTATATCCTGCAATCATGTAGAGTGACACTTACGCACGAAACTGATAAAAGACCTTTTTCTTGAAGCCTAACAAAGGTGGTTTCCCACTAAACTAACCAATTAATCGGTTAATATTCATATTATTGTCATTATTTCTTTAGCCTTGAAGACAGAAA
>NW_013727793.1:0-275 GCF_000517525.1 Limulus polyphemus | reverse complement strand
AACATGATTTTTAAGTCCGGGCACAGTCGACTCCCACTCTGGCTCCAGGCTATGGAATGGGCAGTCAGGATCTTGCCCACATCTCCTCCTCCTGCATGAATGGGGATGTGGGCATCTCTCAAATCTCTGATTCCTTTAAGACAAGCACACATGCGGTCTCATCAGTGGTTGCTGTGCAACCAATGGATCATGAGCTATGATCCACTCAATCATCTAGTCTCCCTAATCAAGAGCAACATCTTAGATCTTGAGTGGTGGTTGGATCAGAGCAACAC
>NW_013727792.1:0-275 GCF_000517525.1 Limulus polyphemus | reverse complement strand
AAATTATGTTGTTGTAAATGGATTAGATAAATAGTGATTCGGAACAAGAATTAAAAGATCAAAAAAACGTTAAACGGTATCTCAAATGATACAAAAATAAATGAAATGGGAGATATGTATCGAAAACACGAAAAACGAAAGTTAGCCGTGAAAGTATACAAAAAGATCGAAAACTTGAAAATAAACCATAACTTTCGAGAAAATTAAAGGTAACATCGAAAAGAATAATAAATGATAATGACACCTTTGGAAAAAGACACTCGATATCTAGCAGG
>NW_013727791.1:0-275 GCF_000517525.1 Limulus polyphemus | reverse complement strand
TATAAGTATTATTAACTTGCAGTAATTAAAAAAATAAATTATAATTTTAGTGTAAACGATGTTATAATTTCCCCTTGAAGTTAGCTTTCTCGCAGACATATACTGTTCGTTTAAAAAGCTTAAGTACAGGGTGAAACAAGAATTACCAGATAAACAATAAATATTACAGTTGGAACCTCATTGTAGTTAGAAGTTGGTTATAAATACAACCTTCCTGTGTCTATTGAAACACAGCATTAAAAAAAACAAGTAACGAAAAACTTTTAAAAAAGGAA
>NW_013727790.1:0-275 GCF_000517525.1 Limulus polyphemus | reverse complement strand
CACACACGCTATTCGTTATAAGCAAAGAGTATTCGTTTAAACTTGATATAAAAGAAAAGTTCTGTCATGATTTTCTGATTATGAAACAACTGTAATTGAAGATATTACGAAAACATACTGGTGACTTTTATTAATTATATGATTTTCTGGCATTAAAGAGATTTGCATGTGCGCGCGCACATAGAAAAGTAATACCCAGGTGCATATCCTCAGGTTGCATTTAGTTTGGATGCAAAATTTCAGGTTTCTAGGCTCTTTCCTCTTGGAGTTATGGT
>NW_013727789.1:0-275 GCF_000517525.1 Limulus polyphemus | reverse complement strand
GAGTAGCATATAATGTATATTGTAATGACACCATAGTAACATAGAGTAGCATATAATGTATATTGTAATGACACCATAGTAACATAGAGTAGCATATAATGTATATTGTAATGACACCATAGTAACATAGAGTAGCATATAATGTATATTGTAATGACACCATAGTAACATAGAGTAGCATATAATGTATATTTTAATGACACCATAGTAACATAGAGTAGTAGATAATGTATATTGTAATGACACCATAGTAACATAGAGTAGCATATAATGTA
>NW_013727788.1:0-275 GCF_000517525.1 Limulus polyphemus | reverse complement strand
CTAACTTTGCCGCTGATGCACACAAATGGATTTAATACTCCATTCTGATCATGAATGTTGCTCTAATCAGACTGAGTTTTCTTTGAAACATTTTCTGTGCTATAGTGTATTTGAGAAGGGTAAAACTGTTCACTGATTTCTCTCTCAGGTGATCAATATTTGCAGAAATGGACATCCTGTGATCCATAGCAACAGTGCGAAAGTGACCGAGTTCTTATGTGGAACTCTTCTGTCTGCATATGTCAGCGTGAAGAGAGGGGCGTGTGTGTGTGTGT
>NW_013727787.1:0-275 GCF_000517525.1 Limulus polyphemus | reverse complement strand
AATTATTTATTAAATTGTCAAGGGTTATATTTTATTTTATTTCCATAGTTATGTATTAAATTGTCAAGGGTTATATTTTATTTTCATGGTTATGTATTAAATCGTCAAGGGTTATATTTTATTTTATTTCCATAATTATGGATTAAATTGTTAAGGGTTATATTTTATTTCCATAGTTATGTATTAAATTGTCAAGGGTTATATTTTATTTCCATAGTTATGTATTAAATTGTCTAGGGTTATATTTTATTTTATTTCCATAATTATGTATTAAA
>NW_013727786.1:0-275 GCF_000517525.1 Limulus polyphemus | reverse complement strand
TAATCACTGAAACTAACTCAATAATTCCTGAAACTAGCTCAATAATCACTGAAAGTAGCTCAATAATCACTGAAACTAGCTGTATAATCACTGAAAGTAGCCCAATAATCACTGAAACTAGCTCAGTAATCCCTGAAACTAGCTCAATAATCACTGAAATAGCTCAATAATTCCTAAACTAGCTCTATAATCACTGAAACTAGCTCAATAAGCACTGAAACTAGCTCAATAATACCTGAAACTGCTCAATAATCACAGAAACTAGCTCAATAATC
>NW_013727785.1:0-275 GCF_000517525.1 Limulus polyphemus | reverse complement strand
TATGAATCAACACCTCTCACTGGATGATTGGATATGAAGCTAGTCCACCTCTCATCATTGAAGCGATGATTGGATATGAGGCTAGTCCACCTCTCATCAGTAAAGCGATGATTGGATATGAGGCTCGTCCACCTCTCATCAGTGAAGCGATGATTGGATATGAGGCATGTCCACCTCTCATCAGTGAAGAGATGATTGGATACGAGACTCGTCCACCTCTCATTAGTGAAGATATGATTGGATATGAGGCACTTCCACCTCTCATCAGTGAGAAG
>NW_013727784.1:0-275 GCF_000517525.1 Limulus polyphemus | reverse complement strand
AAGTGTCAGTATGTTATCTCCATAATGTATACAACGTTACAAGTGTCAGTATGTTATCTCAATAATGTATACAGCGTTACAAGTGTCAGTATGTCATCTCAATAATGTATACAACTTTATAAGTGTCAGTATGTTATCTCAATAATGTATACAACGTTATAGGTGTCAGTATGTCATCTCAATCATGTATACAACGTTAGAAGTGTCCGTATGTTATCTCCATAATGTATATAACGTTATAAGTGTCAATATGTTATCTTGATAATGTTTACAAC
>NW_013727783.1:0-275 GCF_000517525.1 Limulus polyphemus | reverse complement strand
GTGGAAGGTGGTCTGCAACGTTCTGTGACCTTGTTCAGCTGTGGAAAAAGCTAATAGGTGTGTAAGGTGGTCTGCAACGTTCTGTGACCTTGTTCAGCTGTGGAAAAACTAACAGGTGTGGAAGGTGGTCTGCAACGTTCTGGGACCTGTCCAGCTGTGGAAAAACTAACAGGTGTGGAAGGTGGTCTGCAACGTTCTGTTACCTTGTCCAGCTGTGGAAAACTAACAGGTGTGTAAGGTGGTCTGCAACGTTCTGGGACCTTGTCCAGCTGTGG
>NW_013727782.1:0-275 GCF_000517525.1 Limulus polyphemus | reverse complement strand
CTAGAATAATTTCCGTTCAGTTTGGGTCAATAACTTTCCCATATTGCTAGAATAATTTCAGTTCAGTTTGGGTCAATACATTTCCCATATTGCTAGAATAATTTCCGTTCAGTTTGGGTCAATACCTTCCCCATATTGTTAGCATTATTTCAGTTCAGTTTGGGTCAATACCTTTCCCATATTGCTAGAATAATTTCAGTTCAGTTTGGGTCAATACATTTCCCATATTGCTAGAATAATTTCCGTTCAGTTTGGGTCAATACCTTTCCCATATT
>NW_013727781.1:0-275 GCF_000517525.1 Limulus polyphemus | reverse complement strand
ATGGCCTTGTTCCTTATTTTCACAGGGATATTGCAAAGAAAATTCAAACATCTATAAGAGTCCATTTGCTGTGCAATATGATGAAACAGGCAATGCCCAGGACAAGAAACATTGTGATGTTTTGGTCGTTTCTGGAATGAACAAAAGGGAGAGATAAGTACTGTGTTTATTAAAAGTCTGATGTTTGGCCATGCCAGAGGTGACACGGTAAGCGATGCCATACTAGAAACACTCGGTGAGACAGACTATGAATTGCCAATACAGCAGCTGATAGC
>NW_013727780.1:0-275 GCF_000517525.1 Limulus polyphemus | reverse complement strand
CTACCGTGGTACAACTATACTTTACAAAACTGGTAACTATAACCAGCCGCTACCGCGTTACAACTATACTTTACAAAACCGGTAACTATAACCAGCCGGTACTGTGTTACAACTATACTTTACAAAACCGGTAACTATAACCAGCCGCTCCGTGGTACAACTATACTTTACAAAACCGGTAACTATAACCACCCGCTACCGTGGTGCAACTATACTTTACGAAACCGGTAACTATAACCAGCCGCTTCCGTGGTACAACTATACTTTACAAAACT
>NW_013727779.1:0-275 GCF_000517525.1 Limulus polyphemus | reverse complement strand
TTAGTCAGATTACCGACTTGTTTGATACCGGTCGATATCAGTGGGGTCTATATATTGCATCAAATTGTGTAGTTTTATGTGTTTGCCTGTTATAACACTCGGTGTAAAAACTGACTAAACAAAGAATGGAGCGAAATTACCCATTTCCTTGTAAAATACATATGCAGTGATTAGTGGGATTAGTCGCAATGTCTTGAGTACTTTGGTTAATTGTTTTGTTATTAGGTACCCTGTCAATGTCTTGAGTACTTTTGTTAATTGTTTTGTTATTAGGT
>NW_013727778.1:0-275 GCF_000517525.1 Limulus polyphemus | reverse complement strand
GTTAATTACATTTATATAAAGTATGCCTAGAATGTGGGCCCTAACTATCATTAATGGTACTGCTGCACACGAAAGTCTAAGTTAATTACATTAGTAAAACGTATGCCTGGAATGCGGGCCCTAACTATCATTAATGGTACTACTCCACACGAAAGTCTAAGTTAATTACATTAGTATAAAGTATGCCTGGAATGCGGGCCCTAACTATCATTAATAGTACTACTCCATACGAAAGTCTAAGTTAATTTCATTAGTATAAAGTATGTCTGGAATGC
>NW_013727777.1:0-275 GCF_000517525.1 Limulus polyphemus | reverse complement strand
TCTGTAAACTCCTAGTCAATACAGTTAGTTACCAAGCTATTTTATATATAGAAGTGTGGTAGTATTCTCACCAACATCTGTAAACTCCTGTCAATACAGTTAGATACCAAGCTATTTTATATATAGAAGTGTGGTAGTATTCTCGACAACATCTGTAAACTCCTGTCAATACAGTTAGATACCAAGCTATTTTATATATAGAAGTGTGGTAGTATTCTCTCCAACATCTGTAAACTCTTGTCAATACAATTAGTCAGCAAGCTATTATATATATA
>NW_013727776.1:0-275 GCF_000517525.1 Limulus polyphemus | reverse complement strand
CTCAATTTTGACCCTTTTAGGACAGTCCCCATAGTTCATAGTGTTTTCTTACAAATTTTGGTTGAGATTGACCCAGTAAGCTCGAAGGCGTTAGGGTGCAAACAAACAAACATTTCGTCTTTACATATATATAGATGTAAGTGCCAACAAATACATGATCGCGCCAGCAAAAACTGTAACAAACCAACGTAGAATCATACCATTTATACAAAAGTATAAATATATCATTTTAAAGTGACAACGCATGCTGCCATAACAACCAAAAGCATGGGGAT
>NW_013727775.1:0-275 GCF_000517525.1 Limulus polyphemus | reverse complement strand
CTCTAAACAAATACACGCCACTTGGAACACAACGACAACTGGTATAATAATTTTATAAAAAAGACTTCGAACACAATGTCACCTGTTATAATAATTTCATAAACAAAGACTTGGAGCACAACTTCACCTATTATACTAATTTTATAAACAAAGTCTTGGAACACAATTTCACCTCTTATAATAATTTTATAAACAAAGACTTGGAACACAATGTTACTTGTTATAATAATTAAAAAAAAGACTTGGAACACAATATCACTTGTTATAATAATTTT
>NW_013727774.1:0-275 GCF_000517525.1 Limulus polyphemus | reverse complement strand
AGGAGATGCCAAATGAGTTTATTGCCCATGTGAAAGCTTTCAGGACTGAGTGAACACAGAGAGGCATGTAAGCCTTCAAATACAAAGAAAGCTCCTGTGAGAAAACCTATGAGACCCAATGGTTTTCTGCAAAGTGAATCTACAGGAAAACAAAGTGTAAGAACCAAGCTCCCATAGGACCAAAGCTGAGAGATGTTTTCAGAAACAACTGATAATCAAGCTCCATGGTGGCTGTCCTCTTGGAACAAAAGGAAGTGGCCACATGACCAGGAGCC
>NW_013727773.1:0-275 GCF_000517525.1 Limulus polyphemus | reverse complement strand
GCTTGCCAAAAGCGCTTGGGTTATTGAAGTTCTTCTCTGATATAAATGGGTTATTGGGGTTCTTCTCTGCTTTGAATGGGTTATTGGGGTCTTATCTGATGTGAATGGGCTATTGAAGTTCTTCTCTGATATGAATTGGTTACTGGGGTTCTTCTCTGATTTGAATGAGTTCACTGATACGGATGGGTTACTGGGGTTCTTCTCTGATATAAATAGGTTACTGGGGTTCTTCTCTGATTTGAATGAGTTCACTGATACGGATGGGTTACTGGGGT
>NW_013727772.1:0-275 GCF_000517525.1 Limulus polyphemus | reverse complement strand
TAGGAGTCTGCATCAGGGAGGGGTACAGTCACAGTGTCTTACTCCTGAACTTCCATATGTCGGCTGAAGGAGTCTGCATCAGGGAGGGGAACAGTCACAGTGTCTTACTCCTGACCTTCATATGTCGACTGTAGGAGTCTGCATCAGGGAGGGGTACAATCACAATGTCTTACTCCTGACCTTCCATATGTCGACTGTAGGAGTCTGCATCAGGGAGGGGTACAGTCACAGTGTCGTCGACATATGGAAGGTCAGGAGTAATGTAGGAGTCTGCA
>NW_013727771.1:0-275 GCF_000517525.1 Limulus polyphemus | reverse complement strand
AATGTTTTGGGCAGAAAAGATTAATGCAGATAAAAAAGAACATAATAGAAATAGAACAGAGTATATAAAATGTCTACGGCAAAAATATCTGACCAATGATGCCCACAGGCTAAAATGAGTAAAAAATAAGTTTTAAGGGACAGGGAGTGTAAATGAGTGGACAATAATACTGACATTCCAATCCATAAGAACAGCCTGACAAGGTGGTCAACTAATCCAGAAGGAACACAATAAAAGGGAAATGGTAGAAGAAGAAAACACAACACAGTACCTAG
>NW_013727770.1:0-275 GCF_000517525.1 Limulus polyphemus | reverse complement strand
CGTCTTTAGTGTCTATTTACATTCGTTACAAACTGTAATTTATACTGGATGATTCCAACAAACATCTAATGTCGTTTTTAGTGTCTATTTACCTTCGTTACAAACTGTATTTTATAGTATATGATTTCAACAAACATCTAATGTCGTTTTTAGTGTCTATTTACATTCGTTACAAACTGTATTTTATTGTAGATGATTTCAACATATATCTAATGTCGTTTTTAGAGTCTATTTAGATTCGTTACAAACTGTATTTTATAGTAGATGATTTTAAG
>NW_013727769.1:0-275 GCF_000517525.1 Limulus polyphemus | reverse complement strand
TGATTGCTCAGCTCTAGTCTTAATCCAAACATGTTCTTTATATATGAAGGAAAAGTTGCAAGTTCCTGTAAACATTCAACAGATACAAGTTTCTGTAAACATTCAACAGATACAAGTTCCTGTAAACATTCAACAGATACAAGTTTCTGTAAACATTCAACAGATACAAGTTCCTGTAAACATTCAACAGATACAAGTTTCTGTAAACTTTCAACAGATACAAGTTTCTGTAAACATTCAGCAGATACAAGTTCCTGTAAACATTCAGCAGATAC
>NW_013727768.1:0-275 GCF_000517525.1 Limulus polyphemus | reverse complement strand
GTTGTCCGTGGAAATTTGTATTTTTAAGTCACTGACAAGATTTATGGTGACAGGAACATGTTTATTTACAAAATGGAACTTAATATTTTTGTAAAGAAGGACGTTCTGTTCTTTATTATTCTTCCATATTAGTAGAGACTGAAACTTCCGATCTTCAATACATTCTGGTCAACAGCAGAGAACCCGTTCCTTCCCTTTACACGTCACAACTGAACTTATTTTTGGTCTGTCTAGTTGCTAAAAGCTCTACAATTACGTTCACAATCAGTCAAGGC
>NW_013727767.1:0-275 GCF_000517525.1 Limulus polyphemus | reverse complement strand
ACAGTGACCAATACAGACATAGACAGATCAGTGAGTTATTACTTCCACAGTGACCAATACAGACACAGACAGATCAGTGATTCATTACTTCCACAGTGACCAATACAGACATAGACAGACAGTGAGTCATTACTTCCACAGTGACCAATACAGACATAGACAGATCAGTGAGTCATTACTTCTACAGTGACCAATACAGACATAGACAGATCAGTGAGTCATTACTTTCACAGTGACCAATACAGACATAGACAGATCAGTGAGTCATTACTTCT
>NW_013727766.1:0-275 GCF_000517525.1 Limulus polyphemus | reverse complement strand
AGTAAAAAAAAAAAAAAAAATCACTCGGATCCATAGTTCGAGTCAAGGCTGTAAAATAAACGAAACCTGAATAAATTTCATAATCTTACGTTATTTTATGTCTGAGTGTAGAGTAAGAAAAGTTTGAATAAGTAAGATCAATTAGATGTTTTTGTTTGTTTGTGTTTGAATGTAGAGTTAATAGTAACTCAATCAATTTTCTCTTCAGTTTCGTTTCGTTTCGAAATGAAAGCCGGCCCGACATGGCCAGGTGGTTAAGGCACTCGACTCGCAAT
>NW_013727765.1:0-275 GCF_000517525.1 Limulus polyphemus | reverse complement strand
ATATACCTGGTATACTTGCGTGAGTGTACATATACCAGTATACTTGCGTGAGTGTACATATACCAGTATACTTGCGTGAGTGTACATATACCAGTATACTTGCGTGAGTGTACATATACCAGTATACTTGCGTGAGTGTACATGTACCAGTATACTTGCGTGAGTGTACATGTACCAGTATACTTGCGTGAGTGTACATGTACCAGTATACTTGCGTGAGTGCACATGTACCAGTATACTTGTGTGAGTGCACATGTACTAGTATACTTGTGTGA
>NW_013727764.1:0-275 GCF_000517525.1 Limulus polyphemus | reverse complement strand
AACGGAGTTAAGAAGAAGCTTTGACATAAAATAATCTACTAATCATATAAAGAACGGAGTAAGAAGAAGCTTTGATATAGAATAATCTACCAATCTAATGTTAAGAACAGGACGCTGGTTACTTTGTTGCAAAAATTAGGATATAACAGTAGTGTTCAGAACTGGACGTCGGTTGCTTTAGTGTAAAAATTAGGATATAATAATAGTGTTCAGAACTGGACGTTGGTTGCTTTGTTGTAAAAATTAGGATATAATAATAGTGTTCAGAACTGGAC
>NW_013727763.1:0-275 GCF_000517525.1 Limulus polyphemus | reverse complement strand
CTTTACCAGAACTTTTTTATCAAAAGATGTTTTAGCTGGAATGCTAGCTCTTTAAAAGTTTTTTGTAAATTTAATCATCCATTTAAACATTTCGCTAAGTTAGTGAAGTCGGTTTGGTATATTGCCAAACTAGAAAAGAAAAACAAAGCTAGGCTTACTTGAACTTCTTCAAACGTTAGATCATAAGTTTAGCGTTTCAGTTCAAGTTAACTTTTCCGCTATACCAGTCCTTTAAATCAATAGAAGTTTTCAAACTCCAAAAGGACCGTCACTAT
>NW_013727762.1:0-275 GCF_000517525.1 Limulus polyphemus | reverse complement strand
AGTTACATAACTTGTACGAGTAGAGGTGTTGTTACAAAGGTGTAAGATATCACTGGAACCAGTTACATAACCTGTATGAATAGGGGTGTTGATGAGTTGATACAAAGGTCTAAGATATTACTAGAATTAGTTACATAACTTGTATGAGTAGAGGTGTTGATGAGTTGATACAAAGGTCTAAGATATCACTAGAATTAGTTACATAACCTGTACGAGTAGGGGTGTTGATGAGTTGATACAGAAGTCTAAGATATCACTAGAATTAGTTACATAAC
>NW_013727761.1:0-275 GCF_000517525.1 Limulus polyphemus | reverse complement strand
CAGACTAGAGGGAATGCAGGTAGTCAATAGTACCCGCCGCTGCTCTTGTACGGCTACAAATTACGGGACGCGAACCTTGGACCCTCATATACACCACCAGGAGCATACAGGAGCGAGAACTAAACACGTACGACTTTTCAGGTGTATCATTGCAAGAAAAATAAGATTTTTGCCAAAACGAAAATATTAATTTTACCCCTAAAACCCACTAGTATCAAACTAAATAAATAAACACACACACATATATATATATATATATATATATGCATATAGTT
>NW_013727760.1:0-275 GCF_000517525.1 Limulus polyphemus | reverse complement strand
TGGAATGAAGACTAAAGGACCTTTATAACAGTCGACAAAATGTAGTTTAAGAAGGATTAAAAATACCATTATGAAAGTCATTAAAATATAGGGTAACAAAGACTAAAATACCTCTATCACAGTGGAAAATATCTAGTCTATGAAGGCCTAAAAAGACAGTTATGAAAGTCGACGAAATCGAGTGGACGAAAACTAAAAACACGTTTTAAAATCAAGAAAATCTAGTGGAAAATGGACTAAAAAGACCCTTATCAATGTCAACAAAATCTGGGAGG
>NW_013727759.1:0-275 GCF_000517525.1 Limulus polyphemus | reverse complement strand
GGTTAGTTAAGGCTAAATTAAGTAAAATAAATAATAATATTAATAATGTAATAAACATTTTTCACTAGGCAGCTGGGAGAAGCTCGTGGTAATGAAATTTGATAGCGTAACGTGAGTCACGCGTTCCCCAAGTGATTCTCTATATATTGGCGCGAATAGTAGTTAGACGCAGTTCAAAGTGCAATAAAACAATAAAACTAAATTATAAATAGATGTACACTGATACCAGTTTAAAACCACTTAGGATAAATAAATGTAGTTTCATGTTACAATGT
>NW_013727758.1:0-275 GCF_000517525.1 Limulus polyphemus | reverse complement strand
GTTAGCTATCCCCATGTCATTATCTTTCAGGTTCTTGTACATTACACAACACAAACAGTAAATAGTCCAACATCCTAAGTTAGCTATCCCCATGTCATTATCTTTCAGGTTCTTGTACATTACACAACACAAACAGTAACTAGTTCAACATCCTACGTTAGCTATCCCCATGTCATCATCTTTCAGGTTCTTTGTACATTACACAACACAAACAGTAACTAGTTCAACATCCTACGTTAGCTATCCCCATGTCATTATCTTAACATCTTAATGCA
>NW_013727757.1:0-275 GCF_000517525.1 Limulus polyphemus | reverse complement strand
GAGTTAGTAATATCCCTTTGTTAACTGGACAGTAATACCATAGTAAACAACAGATAAAGAATGATGTCATAAAGAGTTAGTAATATCCCTTTGTTAACTGGACAATAATACCACAGTAAACAACAGTTTATGACATCATTCTTTATGAGTTAGTAATATCTCTTTGTTAACTGGACAATAATACCACAGTAAACAACAGATAAAGAATGATGTCATAAAGAATTAGTAATATCCCTTTGTTAACTGGACAATAATACCACAGTAAACAACAGATA
>NW_013727756.1:0-275 GCF_000517525.1 Limulus polyphemus | reverse complement strand
TTAGTTAGTGTCACTAGTGGTGGTTACTAGTGTCAGTACTGGTGGTTATTAGTGTCACTAGTGTTGATTATTAGTGTCACAAGTGTTGGTTATTAGTGTCACTAGTGGTGGTTATTAGTGTGAATAGCTGTGGTTATTAGTGTCACTAGCTGTTGTTATTAGTGTCTCTAGTGGTGGTTCTTAGTGTCACTAATTGTGGTTAGTAGTGTCACTAGCGGTGATTATTAGTGTCACTAGCGGTGATTATTAGTGTCAATAGCTGTGGTTATCAGTGT
>NW_013727755.1:0-275 GCF_000517525.1 Limulus polyphemus | reverse complement strand
CCTCACGAACTTTCCGATGATCAACGTTTCGAACGTGTGAACGTTGGTTCGTCTCTTCTAGTTCGTAATGTGCGTGAACCATTTTTGTACAGAATTGTCATCGGTGATGAAAAATGGATACGAATATTAAACGCCAAAAACAATGTCCTAGACAAAAACCACTTACGACCCCAAAACCTGGACTCCATCCACACAAAGTGATACTTTGCATTTGGTGGGACATCAAAAAAGTAATTGATTTCGAACTCCTCAATCCACAACGAACTGTTAATGCA
>NW_013727754.1:0-275 GCF_000517525.1 Limulus polyphemus | reverse complement strand
TGTATACAATGGAGTGGTGCTGCAGTACAGAATGTATACAATGGAGTGGTGCTACAATACAGAACGTATACAATGGAGTGGTGCTACAATACTTAACGTATATAATGGAGTGGTGCTACAGTACAGAATGTATATAATGGAGTGGTGCTACAGTACAGAATGTATACAATGGAGTGGTGCTACAATACAGAATGTATACAATGGAGTGGTGCTGCAGTACAGAATGTATATAATGGAGTGGTGCTGCAGTACAGAATGTATACAATGGAGTGGTG
>NW_013727753.1:0-275 GCF_000517525.1 Limulus polyphemus | reverse complement strand
TTTAAGTTCTGTACAGTTAATGAAGTTGACAGTAAGGCAAGATTTTATCCAACGTATTTCAGGGACATCGGGACATTGTTTATTACAGTAAACAAAATATGAAGGTGTTTTACACAAATACCTGTCAGAACTAATGTTCTGTACAGTTAATGAAGTTGACAGTAAGGTAAGATTTTATCCAACGTATTTCAGGGACATCGGGACATTGTTTATTACAGTAAACAAAATATGAAGGTGTTTTACACAAATACCTGTCAGAACTAATGTTTTAAGTT
>NW_013727752.1:0-275 GCF_000517525.1 Limulus polyphemus | reverse complement strand
CCCTAATAAATAACGTTAGCTGTTCATAGGACAGTCAGTTCTTATTATTATCATGCCCCAATAAATAACGTTAGCTGTTCATATGACAGTCAGTTCTTCTTATTATCATGCACTAATAAATAATGTTAGCTGTTCATAGGACAGTCAGTTCTTATTATTACCATGCCCTAATAAATAATGTTAGTTGTTCATAGGACAGTCAGTTATTCTTATTATCATGCACTAATAAATAACGTTAGCTGTTCATAGGACAGTCAGTTATTCTTATTATCATT
>NW_013727751.1:0-275 GCF_000517525.1 Limulus polyphemus | reverse complement strand
ATGTACATAGTACCTTACTTTCCAGTATATCCTCAGCAGAAAGAAACATGTACATAGTACCTTACTTTCCAGTATATCCTCAACAGAAAGAAACATGTACATAGTACCTTACCTTCCAGTATATCCTCAGCAGAAAGAAACATGTACATAGTACCTTACTTTCCAGTATATCCTCAGCAGAAACATGTACGTAGTACCTTACATTCCAGTATATCCTCAACAAAAAACATGTACATAGTACCTTACTTTCCAGTATATCCTCAGCAGAAAGAAAC
>NW_013727750.1:0-275 GCF_000517525.1 Limulus polyphemus | reverse complement strand
AAAAACAAACAAACAATCTTAATGCAAAGTTTTATCACCTGATATACAGTCACTCAGGAACTGTTTTACACCTTTTTAATAGAATGTTTTATCACCTGATATACAGTTACTAAGAACTGTTTTGACACCGTTTTAATAGAATGTTTTATCACCTGATATACATACATACATACCGAGTAGCAATCGTCAAGAAATTAATGTCGCTTTTTTTAGATGAAAAAACCCGACCAACGTATATATCAAAACAAAACATTTATTAAATGAAATAGCCTCAA
>NW_013727749.1:0-275 GCF_000517525.1 Limulus polyphemus | reverse complement strand
CCAGCACTTGATACTAACTTTAATGAACAATACAACATAAATATCAATGTTAGTTATTCCAATAAGTAAAGGAATCAGGAAAAGAACCAGAAGAAAAAAAATATAATTAAAAGAACAATACTCCTAATTCAAATAACCTCAATAGATATCAGTAACAATGCTGAATAAGAATCAACAATAATAGGTTTTAACAATGTTTCGTGAACTAACTTGATTTAGCTTAAAGCATGGCATTTCTTTAGTGGTTAGATCACGAGGTTACATCTCATGTGACC
>NW_013727748.1:0-275 GCF_000517525.1 Limulus polyphemus | reverse complement strand
ATACTCTATATAGTGTACTCTATTCCTGGTGCAGTAAATACTCTACATACTTTACCCTATACTTGGTATAGTACATACTCTATATAGTGTACCCTATCCCTGGTGTAGTAAATACTCTTCATGCTGTACCCTATCCCTGGTGCAATAAATACTGTAATTAGTGTACTCTATCCCTGGTGCAGTAAATACTCTACTTACTGTACCTTATCCAGGTGCAGTAAATACTCTACATACTGTATCCTATCCAGGTTCATTAAATACTCTACATAGTGTAC
>NW_013727747.1:0-275 GCF_000517525.1 Limulus polyphemus | reverse complement strand
CTATTATTAACACTGTCTCAACTATTGTATAACACTGTCTCAACTATTAATAACACTGTCTCAACTGTTTAATAACACTGTCTCAGTTAATTAATAACACAGCCTCAACTGTTTAATATTCTACTCATGACTTGTTTTCATACCGTTTGTTTTCAGGATTTGAAAAAGTAAACAACCAACACGTTATTTAAGTTTTCTACATAATTACTATTTAATTTCAGTGCTCTAATTGAAATATGTAGAACATTAAATATATAGTACGTTAACCAATGTTT